>NC_051334.1:158837003-159137003 GCF_015220235.1 Choloepus didactylus | reverse complement strand
AAGTCTTCCTTCACTGTCCAGATTTTATTTTTCTTAATGATTTGACTTCTTTGACTATTTCCAGCATTAGGACTCAGACTCTTGTATCTTGGTGTGGTTGGGGTAAAATCGAGGTGCTATTAAGATAAGGGGTTTGGATGATAGTAGAAAACCCAGAGATACCCAAGTTCAAACTTGGCTTAACTGCCTTCAGTGTAAGGTTCACAAAAGAGGTGAAGGTAAGCAAAGTAATACTTCACTAGCTGGGTCTTTGGCTCCAAATCCCAATATAGAGCTCTTAAGCCCACAATCCAATCTTGGAATTTTCCACCCCAATGACTTGACATGACACTGTCATCTGAGCTGGAGAAAATGATACCTGCAAGAATCTTATTGATACTCCAACTCCCATGCACTAGAAAACAGCCCAGTAATGGCACTGAACTCTGATCCATCAGTTCAGTATTTCTTTTCTTAAGGAGGAATGATGGAAGACAGGGGCAGGTGCAGTTCGGGTTTTTGAACTCCTTTCATGGAAATCTAACATTCTCTACTTCTTGTTCTCTCTCTACTAACCCAAAGGGGTTAATAGATAAGTCATATGTAAGGAAGAAAGTGATTAGACCTACAGAGACCCTGAGTGTTTTTTTCCCACTCAAGTCCCCTGTGATCTAAAGAAGACAAGGGGTGAATAAGTTTCTTAACAACCCTAGGGTTTTCCCCCAAGTCCCTCATAAAGCATGTATCCGGATCCATTGGATACTGGAGGCCCTAATTTACTTAGAACCAAAACAAAAGGTGATGAGCTCATTCACCTCATTTTCATCATAGTCATTTGTATCTCACTCCTTGTTGCAAGTTCTTTGTCCCTGGCTTTGTACCCACGAGTGTTATGCTATATGGAAAACTTGGATACTTGTCAGACCATGCAATTCTTCTGTGAAATATGTTCCTAAATTTGTCCATAGTCTGAGACCTCCCATTTAACAGAAGAGTTAATGAACTAGAATATTTGTAGCTACATTAGCTGCAGGGTGTTTGGTTGGGAAAGCCTCTACTGAACTGACAAAACTATCCACTGTCACCAAAATAAAATGCTATTCTTTCACAATTACTGGCAAAGGTCCATGCTGTGGTTTATTGATCCCCCTGTTATGGTGCAGTAGCCAAGGCAAATAGCTCAGATTCCTGGGCCAGTTTCAAAGCCCATGATAATGCTGTTGTCCATTGCTTTCTTTCAGGATGTTCTAACCTTATTCCTGAAATCCTCAAGTTACCATCAAATTTCAAATTTTAGCTCATGCTTTTTCATTTAGACTAAGCTACCCTCCCCAATCGATGAGTAGTCGAATTTTCCTGTGGTTCAGATACACTGTAGCTGATGCTATCTGTCATGTCCGTATCCCTCTGGCTTACCATTTCATTATTCTCCAGTTAATCTCAAACTGCCAGTATCTCTTTGAGGGTTTTTTTTTTTAGAGGCATTGGAAGGCTTCTCTACCCTTTACATGATAGGCTGGAAGAACTAGGGGATTAACACTTTGGGAGCAGCTCTCAGCCAAAAACTGATGGATGTTGGTTTATAAATACCCCAGTTATCTTACCCCTTGAGCAAGATAACTCTGAAGTATGTCATATTTATGGTTCCCCACAGTTTACCTGTTTATGCCCACAGTGGTAGCTGACTTGATAATACACTCTATTGACTGCCTTCCTTTCCCTGTATCATTTCACTCCCCTATGGGTGTTTCCTGGGATAAATTCTTAAATTACTTGCATTAGTATCTTTGTCTCAGAATCTGCTTCCGAGGGAACCCTATTAAGCTGCTTACCCTGTGTGAAAAGGTTTTCTTAGCCCTTAGGTATTTCAAAAAAGATGAAGGGTGTTTCAGGAGAGTAATGGCTGGATAGTAGTTCATCAATCTATTCCTTTAAGTCTACTCTTCTGTGTGACAATTAGTGGGTGGTGTGACTGGATCAGGATATCCTACACTGATACAAAGTACTGGGTTCTGATTTCTCTCCATTAACAATGAGACTTATAGAAACAATAGCTATAGTATTGGGAATTACTACTAAGCAGAGGCTAAAAGATTCTCAAGTGTTTGGTAAGGTCCAGGATATTGCCTCATTTTTTACATTAAAACTTTAAAATAATTTTTTATTAGAGAAGTTTTAGGTTTACAGAAAAATCATGCAGAAATTACAGAGTTCTCATATATGCCTTCCCCCCATTGATAACAATTTGCATTAGTGTGGTACCTTTGTTACAATTGATGAAAGAATATTATATAATTGTACTATTGACTATAGTCCATAGTTCACAAACAGTTCACGGTTTGTGTTGTACAGTCCTATGATTTTTAAAAATTTGTATGCTAGTAACCTGAAATTTCTCCTTTTAACCATATTCAAATACATATTTCAATAGTGATAATTACCTTCACAATGTTGTGCTACCATCACCACCATCCATTACTGAAACATGTCTATCACCCAAACAGAAATTCTGTACAAATTAAGCATTAACTCCCAGTCCCTACCCCTATGCTGGCCCCTGGTAATCTATATTCTAGTTTCTGACTCTATGAATTTCTTTATTCTAATTATTTAGTATCAGGGAGATAAACATTTGTCCTTTTGTGTCTGGCTTATTTCGCTCAATGTGGTCTTCAAGGTTCATCCATGTTGTCACATGTATCAGAATTTCATTCCTTTTTACAGCTGAATAATATTCCATTGTATGTATATTCCATATTTTGTTTAGGCATTTTTTTTTAAATTTAATTTTATTGAGATTGTTCACATACCATACAATTATCCAAAGATCCAAAGTGCGTAATCATTTGCCCACGGTACCATCATAGAGCTGTGCATACATCACCACCATTACTTTTTTTTTTCCAATTTTTAGAACATTTGCATTACTCCAGAAAAGAAATAAAGACAAAATAAAAAGAAAACTCCAATCCTTCCATACCCCTAACCACCCCCCTCCATTATTGACTCATAGTACTCGTATAGTACATTTGTTACTATTGATGATAGAATGTTAAAATATATACCTATATATTTTCCCCTATATATCCATTATTAACTTCTAGTTATAGTGCCATACATTTGTTCTAGTTCATGAAAGAGATTTCTAATATTTGTACAGTTAATCACAGAGATTGTCCACCACAAGATTCACTGTTTTAAACATCCCATCTTTTAACCTCCAACTTTCCTTCTGGTGGCATACATGACTCTAAGCTTCCCCTTTCCACCACATTCACATACCATTCAGCTCTGTTAGTTATTCTCACAATAACGTGCTACCGTCACCCCTGTCCATTTCCAAGCACTTAAGTTCAACCTAGTGGAACATTTTGCTCATAATAAGCAACCACTCCCCATTTTTTAACCTCATTCTATATCCTGGTAACTTGAATTTACATATTATAATTAGTTCATATCAATGAGACCCTGCAATATTTGTCCTTATATGTCTGACTTCACTCAGTGTAGTGCCCTCAAGATTTCTTCATCAATCCATTTTTTGTTAAAGATGGTTTTGTTCACCCCCCATACTTCCCGTCCTAAGTAAACAATCAATGGTTCCCTGTGTAGTCATATATTTATGTATTCACCACCATCACTACTATCTATATAAGGACATCTCTATTTCTTCCACAAAGAAGGAGGAAGAGTCAAAGAAGGTAGAGAGACAAAAGAAAAAGAAAAAGAGAAAAATAAAACATGACCGCTAAAAAGCAACAAAAGGAAGGATAGAGTTAACCTAAAGTAGAATGAAAGAGACAGACAACATCACCAATGCCAGGAGTCCTATACCCCTCCCTTATGTTCCCCTCTTAAAGGCATTTAGCTTTGGTATATTGCATTTGTTACATTAAAGGAGGCATAATACAATGTTTCTGTCACGTATAGTCTCTCGTTTGCATTGATTGTATTTTTTCCCCCGATACCACCTCATTTTTAACATCTTGCAAGGTTGACATTCATTTGTTCTCCCTCGTGTAAAAACACATTTGTATATTTTATCACAATTGTTGAGCACTCTAGGTTTCACTGAGTTATGCAGTCTCAGTCTTTATCTTTCTTCTTTTGTTCTGGTGTCCCACATGCTCCTAACCTTCCTCTTCCAACCATACTCACAGTCATCTTTGTTCAGTGTACTTACATTGCTGTGCTACCATCACCCAAAATTGTGTTCCAAACCTTGCACTTCTGTTTTTTCCTATTTGTCTTGTAGTGCTCCCTTTAGTATTTCCTATAGTGCAGGTATCTTGTTCACAAACTCTGTCATTGTCTGTTTGTCAGAGACTATTTTAAACTCTCCCTCATATTTGAAGGACAGTTTTGCCAGATATAGGATTCTTGGTTGGCAGTTTTTCCCTTTCAGTATCTTAAATATATCACACCACTTCCTTCTTGCCTCCATGGCTTCTACTGAGAAATCCGCACATAGTCTTATCGAGCTTCCTTTGTGTGTGATGAATCACCCCTCCCCTGCTGCCTCCAGGGTTCTCTCTTTGTCCTTGATGTTTGATAATCTGATTAAGTGTCTTGGCATAGGCCTATTCATATCTATTCTGTTTGGGGTACTCCTCGCTTCTTGGATCTGTAATTTTATGTCTTTCATAAGAGATGGGAAATTTTCATTGATTATTTCCCCTATTTTTGCTCCTGCCCCTTTGCCCTTCTCTTCTCCTTCTGGGACACCCATGACATGTGCATTCATGAGTTTCATATTGTCATTTAGTTCCCTGAGACGTTGCTCATATTTTTCCATTCTTTTCCCTATCTGTTCTTTTGTGTGTAGGCTTTCAGGTGTTTTGTTCTCCAGTTCCTGAGTGTTTTTTTCTGCCTCTTGAGATCTGCTGTTGTATGTTTCCATTGTGTTGTTCATCTCTTGTGTTCTGCCTTTCATTTCCATAGATTCTGCCAGTTGTTTTTTCAAACTTTCAATTTCTACCTTATGTTCACCCAGTATTTTCTTTATAGCCTTCATCTCTTTTGTTATATCTTCCCTGAAGGCGTTGATTTGGTTTTTGATTTGATTTAGCATATTTCTTTGAAAATCTTTAATAGATTGTTTCATTAAAGTGAAACTGTATCTTGATTGAGGTGTAAGTTTGTTCCTTTGACTGGACCATATCTTCATTTTTCCTAGTATAGATTGTAGTTTTCTGTTGTCTAGGCATCTGTTTTCCTTTGTTACCCCAGTCAGATTTTACCAGACCAGAATGGGTTTAGGTCTCAGAATGGGGTTATATTCAGGGTGTATCTTAGAAGAGTAGCAGACTTTCCTGTGAGGTCTCCAGTTGCTGTGCTTTTCCTAACTTTCCCAGCAGGTGGCGCCTGTCTGCCTGTCGCTCCCTACTGGTGTAAGGAGATGTGTCTTCAGTTTCTGTTTTGGCTGCTTTCCCCCAGGCTCTGGGGTCTGGTTCTGAAGGGAAAGCTGGGCCTTACCTCCTTACTCTTAGGGGAGATACACCCCCTAGGGGGTTATCATTTGCATTTGAATTGTCTCTCTGACTCTGTTATCTCTACCCCTGTCTGAGTCAGAGCGCTGCAAACTGAAAATGGCTGCGGCTCTCTCTTCTGAGCCCCTCAGTTTGAGAGAGAGAAAAAGGGACAGAAAGCTCCCTTTTAGAGCCAGTACATGGCCCCCCAGTTTCACTTGTCGGCCAGATGTAGCACCTGGTCTTCTGGATTCCTCCTCCCAGGACCAATGAGTCTTCTGATTCTTTAAGGTCAGTGGTCACTAAAAGCCTCTGCTTGTTGGGGGTTTGTAGCTTGTATTTAGCAGTCCACATTTGTTAATTAAAACCTCAGTTGGAGCTTTGTTGAGCTATATTCACTTGCTGGGAGAGTGATGCTCTCTACCACAGTGAGGTTTTGCCACTAATCCTGCCATGGGGGGAGGGGGCACAGTTCTGCAGTTTTTACTTACATATTTTATGCTGCAATCTCAGGGATTCCTCCCAATCCAGATTGGTGTACTATGTTTGGACAGTCACAGTTGTCCCCTAGCAGTTATTCCAAATTATTTACTAGTTTTCCTGGTTGTTCATTAATTGTTCCAAGGGACTAACTGAATTCCACTCCTCTCCATGCTGCCATCTTGCCATCCACTCTATACATTCATTTTTGATGGACACTTGGGTTGCCCCATCTTTGGGCAGTTGTGATTAATGCTGCAGTGAACACTGATGTGCAAAAACCTGCTTTCAGTTCTTTCAAGTATATACCTAGAAATGGGATTGCTGGGTCATATTGTAATTCTATACTTAACTTTCTGAGGGAATGCCAAGTTGTTTTCCACAGCAGCTGCACCATTTTACATCCCCACCAGCAAGGAATGAGTGTTCCTATTTCTGCACATCCTCTTCAATACTTGTAATTTTCTGATTTTTGAATAGTAGCCATACTAGTGGGTGTGGGGTGATGCCTCTTTGTGGTTTTCACTTGCATTTCCCTAATGGCTAATGATGTTGAGCACCTTTTCATGTGCTTTCGAGCCATTTGTGAATTTTTTTGGGGGGGGAAATGTCTATTCATTCTAGTCTTCCCATTTTTAAATCAGGTTGCTTGTCTTTTTGTTGTTAAATTGAAAGATTTTTAAAATATATATTCTGGATATTAAACCCTTATTTATATGTGGTTACAAAATATTTTATCCCATTCTGTAGGTTGTTTTTTTACTTTTTTGATGACATCCTTTGATGCACAGAAGTTTTTAATTTTGATGACGTGCATTCATCTGTTTTTTGTTTTGTTTTGTTTTTTGTTGCTTTTGTGTAAAGTCTAAAAACCATGGCCTAACAGAAATACCTGAAGATGCTTCTTTATGTTTTCTTTTAGGAGTTTTATAATTTTGCTTCCTATATTTAGGTCTTTGACCCATTTTGAGTTGATTTTTTTTATGTAGCATGATGTAAGGGTACACCTTCATTCTTTTGCATATGGGTATCCAGTTTTTCCAGCACCATTTGAGTGGACTTGACACCCTTGTCAAATTCAATTGGCAGTAGATATGAGGGTTCATTTCTGAACTCTCAACTGGATTCAATTGGTATACGTCTATCCTTGTGCTAGTATCATACTGTTTTGATTACTGTGGCTTTGTAATATATCTTAAGATTGGGAAGTGCGAGTCTTCCAAATTCATTCTTTTTCAAGATGGCTTTGGATATCCTGTAATATGCCACATTAACAGAATAAAGGAAAAACCCACATGATTATCTCAATTGATCCAGAAAAAGCATTTGTCGAAATCCAACACCTTTTCGTCATAAAAATACTTAGAAAACTAGGAATTGAAGGAAACTTCAACATGGTAAAAGGCATATAAAAAAGCACATCTAACATTATATTCAATGGCGAAAGACTGAAAACTTTCTCTCTAAGATCATGAACAAAACATGACCACTGTCACCATTAAGATTGGGAAGTGCGAGTCTTCCAAATTCATTCTTTGGATATTCTGTAATACGCCACATTAACAGAACAAAGGAAAAACCCACATTTATATGTGGTTACAGAATATTTTATCCCATTCTGTAGGTTGTTTTTTTACTTTTTTGATGACATGCTTTGATGCACAGAAGTTTTTAATTTTGATGATGTGCATTCATCTGTTTTTTTGTTTTGTTTTGTTTTTTGTTGCTTTTGTGTAAAGTCTAAAAACCATTGCCTAACAGAAATACCTGAAGATGCTTCTTTATGTTTTCTTTTAGGAGTTTTATAATTTTGCTTCTTATATTTAGGTCTTTGACCCATTTTGAGTTGATTTTTTTATGTAGCGTGATGTAAGGGTACACCTTCATTCTTTTGCATATGGGTATCCAGTTTTTACAGCACCATTTGAGTGGACTTGACACCCTTGTCAAATTCAATTGGCAATAGATATGAGGGTTCATATCTATTGCCAATTACACTTCATATAAATTTGATGACTGGCTTTTCCATTTCTTCAAAGAAGGCTGTTGGAATTTTGATTGAGATTGTCTTGTATCTGTAAATCACTTTGGGTAACAATGACATAATATTTAGTCTCCCAATCTATGAACACAGAATGTCCTTCCATTTATTTAAGTCTTCTTTGATTTCTTTAAGCAGTGTTTTGTAGATTTCTGTATACAAGTCAAAGTACATTGTTAGTTAAATTTATTTCTAGATATTTGATTCTTTTAGTTGCTATTGAAATGGACTTTTATTGATTTCTTCTTCAGGTAGTACATTATTAATGTATAGGAACACTACAGAGTTTTGCATGTTGATCTTGTACTACACCACTTTTCTGAATTTGATTATTACTTCAAGCTTTTTTCATGTTTTTTTCAAGATTTTCTATGTATTGTATCATGACATCTGCAGATAGAAAAAGTTTTACTTCTTCCTTACTAGTTTGGATGCCTTTTATTTCTTTTTCTTTCCTAATAGTTCTGGCTAGAACTTCCAGTATAAAGGTGAAAAACAATGGTGACAGTGGTCATGTTTTTTCATGATCTTAGAGAGAAAGTTTTCAGTCTTTCACCATTGAATATAATGTTAGATGTGCTTTTTTATATGCCTTTTACCATGTTGAAGTTTCCTTCAATTCCTAGTTTTCTAAGTATTTTTATGACGAAAAGGTGTTGGATTTCAACAAATACTTTTTCTGGATCAATTGAGATAATCATGTGGGTTTTTCCTTTGTTCTGTTAATGTGGCGTATTACAGTAATTGCTTTTCTTATGTTGAAGCACTCTTGCATAGCCAGGATAAATCCCACTGGATAATGGTATATGATTCTTTTAATGTCCTGCTGGATTTGGTTTGCTCGTATTTTGTTGAGGATTTTTGTGTCCATATTAGTAAGGGATATTGGTCTGTAATTTTTTTTCTTGTGATATCTTTGTCTTGCTTTGGTGTTAGTGTGATACTGACATCATAGAATCAGTTTGTGAGTGTTCCATCCTAAACAATGTTTTGGAATAGTTTGAGCAGCATTGATGTTAATTCTTATTGAAATGTATGGTAAAATTCACCTGTGAAGACACCTGGTCCTGGACTTTCTTTGTTGGGAAGTTTTTGATGACTGATTCAATCTCTTTAAAGCTATTGGTCTGTTGAGATCTTCTATTTCTTCTTAAGTTGATATAGGTAGTTTGTGTGTTTCTAGCAATTTGTTCATTTCATCTAGATTACCCATATGTTGGCATACTTTTGTTCCTAATATCTTCTTATAATCCTTTCTGTCTGTGGGATTGGCAGTAATGTCCTCCTTTTCATTTCTTTTTTTTTCTTTTTTTGATTTTTTAAAAACTTTATTAAAAAATTAAAAAACAAACAATAGAAAAACAACATTTCAAACAAAACCAAAATGAAGAAATAAGAAAAACAAATAACCTAAAATAACTACATTGCTTCCAACATGTTCCAACCATACAGCCCCCAAATTAACAAACCATTGTCATTCCTGAACACTCCTATAATATCATATAATATTAAGATTACCCTCCGTAACGTATCTATTCTTATTAGATTATTGATCCCCCTTCACTATTTGCTATCTATTGTTAGGTCCCCGACATTCTACAATATAAAACATTTATTTTACATTTTTCACAGAGTTCACATTAGTAGTAATACACAATATCTCTTTTTGTGCCTGGCTTATTTCACTCAACATTATGTCTTCAAGGTTCATCCATGTTGTCATATGTTTCAAAACCTTGTTCCTTCTTATTGCCACATAGTATTCCATCATGTGTATACACCACATTTTGTTTATCCACTCATTTGTTAAAGGACATTTGGATTGTTTCATCACTTGGCAATTGTGAATAATGTGGCTATGAACATTAGTTTTCAAATATCTGTTCGTGTTACTGCTGTCAGATCTTCTGGGTATATACTGAGAAATGAAATTGCTGGATTGAAGGGTGATTCTAAGGAGCCACCAGACTGTCTCCCAGAGTGGCTGTACCATTATACAGTCCCAACAACAATGAATAAGAATTCCAATTTCTCCACATCCTCTCCGGCATTTGTAGTTTCCTGTTTGTTTAATGGCACCCATTATAACTGGTTTGAGATGGTATCTCATTGTGGTTTTAATTTGCATCTCCCTAGTAGCTACTGAAGATGAACATTTTTTTCATGTTTTTCAGCCATTTGTAGTTCCTCTTCAGAGAACTGTCTTTTCATATCTTTTGCCCATTTTGTAATTGGGCTGTTTGTACTATTGTCATTGAGTTGTAGGATTTATTTATATATGCAAGATATCAGTCTTTTGTCAGATACATGGCTTCCAAAATTTTTTCCCCATTTAGTTGGTTGCCTCTTCACCTTTTTGACAAATTCCTTTGAGGCACAGAAGCTTTTAAGTTTGAGGAATTCCCATTTATCTATTTTTTCTTTCATTGCTTGTGCTTTGGGTGTAAGGTCTAAGAAGTGACCTCCTAATACAAGGTGTTGAAGATGTTCCCCTACATTATCTTCTAGGAGTTTTATGGTACTGTCTCTTATATTGAGGTCTTTAATCCACTTTGAGTTAATTTTTGTGTAGGGTTTGTGGTAGGGGTCCTCTTTCATTCCTTTGGATATGGATGTCCAGCTCTCCCAGCCCCTTTTGTTGAATAGACTGTTATGTCCCAGTTCACTGGTTTTGGGGGCCTTATCAAAGATCAGCCGACCGTAGATCTGGGGGTCTATCTTCGAATTCTCAATTTGATTCCATTGATCAGTATGTCTATCTTTGTGCCAGTACCATGCTGTTTTGACTACTGTGGCTTTATAATAAGCTTCAAAGTCAGGGAATGTCAGTCCTCCCACTTCGTTTTTCTTTTTTAGAAAGTTTTTAGCAATTTGAGGCATATTTCCCTTCCAAATAAAATAATAGCTTTTTCAAGTCTTCAAAGTAGGTTGTTGGAATTTTTATTGGAATTGCATTGAATTTGTAGATGAGTTTGGGTAGAATTGACATCTTAACCACATTTAGCCTTCCTATCTGTGAACATGGAATATGTTTCCATCTTTTTAGGTCACCTTCTATTTCTTTTAGTAAAGTTATGTAGTTTTTAATGTATAGGTCTTTTACATCCTTGGTTTAGTTTATTCCTAGGTACTTGATTTTTTAGTTGCTACTGAGAATGGAATCTTCTTGAGTTAGGTCATTTCTGGTGTATAGGAACATTACTGACTTATGTGCATGAATCTTTTTTTTAAATTTTATTTTGAAATAAATTCAAACTTACAGGAACAGTTGCAAAAACAATACAAACCCCATACACAGAACTCCAGCATACCCCAACCCCCCTCCCCTGATACCCCGATCCACCAACTTTAACATCCTGTCACACCACCATTTCTTTCTTTCCCTCCCTCCCTCCCTCTGTATCTATCATCCATCATCTATTGCTCTGTCTTCTGAACATATGAAAGCAAGCTGCACACATCCTTGAACAAACAATATAATTCACATATACATTTCCCATGAACAAGAACGTTCTTTTATGCAATCCCATTAAGCTCAGCTAAGGAGTTCAAGAAATTCAACATCAATACAAAGCTCACATTCTGTATTTCCTTTCTTTTTCTTGTGTCCCAACTGTGTCCCTTTGAGCCTCCTTCCCTCCATCCTCAGATCCCATCCAGGATCATCCTTGGCATTTAATCGTCATTATCTATTTAGACTGTCTTTTTTTTTTCAATTGTGGAAACATATATACAACCTAAATCTTCCCATTCCAACCCCTCCCTAGCATTCCATTAGTGGGATTAATCACATTTAGAATGCTGCAATACCATCATCTTCCGACCATCCCACCCTTCACCCCAAACAGAAACCCTAGACTTATTTCTTAACTCCCCATTGCCCCTTCCCCCACTTCTCATAACCCATACTCTACTTTTCATCTCTATGGTCATATTCTCTGATACTTTCTTTGTGTTTACCGTGGGGCTTAAATTTAACATCTTAAATCTTTAACAATCTTGTTTTTCTTTGATATGAACTTAACTTCAATAGGACACATAAACTATGTTCCTATACTCCTCCATTCCCCCACCTTTATGTAGTTCTTGTCAAAAATTACATATTTTTCATTGAGTCCAAAGCCACTGATTTATCATTACAGTTTATGTATTTTAGATACTGTTGGGAGTAAATAGTGGAGTTACAAATTAAAAATGCAGCAGTATTGGTATTTATATATACCATGTGATCTTTTCTGAAAATCTTTATTTCTTCATGTGGTTTCAGTCAATTGTTTAGTGTCCCTTCCTTTCAGCCTGCACAATTCCCTTTAGCATTTCTTATAGGACTGCTTTACTGGTGATGAAGTCCCTCAGCTTTTGATTATCCGGGAATGTTTTCATCTCACCCTCATTTTTACCCTCCAGGTGTTTGTGAATTTTCTAAGTCTCTGATGGTTATTGACTTCTATTTGTATTCCATTGTGGTCAGAGAATGCGCTTTGAATAATTTCATTTTTTTTTTTTAATTTATTGAGGCTTGTTTTATGTCCCAGCATATGGTCTATTATGGAGAAAGATCCATGATCACTAGAGAAGAATGTGTGTCCTGGTGATTTGGGATGTAAGGTTCTATATATGTCTGTTAAATTTCTCTATCTCTCTCTCCTTTCTTTGTTTCTCTGTCGGTAGGGCTCCCTTTAGTATCTGAAGTAGGGCAGGTCTTTTATTAGAAAAATCTCAGCATTTGTCTGTGAAAAATTTAAGCTCTCCCTCAAATTTGAAGGAGAGTTTTGCTGGATAAAGTATTCTTGGTTGGAAATTTTTCTCTCTCAGAATTTTAAATATGTCACGCCACTGCCTTCTCACCTCCATGGTGGCCGCTGAGTAGTCACTACTTAGTATTATGTTGTTTCCTTTGTATGTGGTGAATTGCTTTTCTCTTGCTGCTTTCAGAACTTGCTCCTTC
The DNA here is from genome assembly GCF_015220235.1 of Choloepus didactylus. Taxonomy (NCBI): domain Eukaryota; kingdom Metazoa; phylum Chordata; class Mammalia; order Pilosa; family Megalonychidae; genus Choloepus; species Choloepus didactylus. The sequence goes on along the minus strand of NC_051334.1, from coordinate 159,124,087 downwards.
TCTTCAGTATTTGACAGTCTGATCAGAATATGTCTTGGAGTGTGTTTATTTGGATTTATTCTATTTGGAGTTCGCTGGGCATTTATGCTTTGTGTATTTATATTGTGTAGAAGGTTTGGGAAGTTTTTTCCAACATTTCTTTGAATACTCTTTCTAAACCTTTACCCTTCTCTTCCCCTCCTGGGACATGAATGAGTCTTAAATTTGGACGTTTTATTTTATCTATTATGTCCTTGAGATCCATTTCAATTTTTTTGATTTTTTTCCCCATTCTTTCTTTTGTTCTTTCATTTTCCATTCTGTGTTTCTCGAGGATGCTGAGTCATTGTTCAGCTTACTCTAATCTTGTACTATGAGTATCCAGAATCTTTTTAATTTGGCCAACAGTTTCTTTAATTTCCATAAGATCATCTATTTTTTTATTTACTCTTGCAGTTTCTTCCTTATGCTCTTCTAGGGTCTTCTTTATGTCCTTTATATCCTGTGCCATGCTCTCATTGTTTGTCTTTAGTTCTTTGATTAATTGTGCCAAGTACTGTCTCTTCTGATCTTTTGATTTGGGTGTTTGGGTTTGGGTTCTCCATATCATCTGGTTTTATCATATGCTTTAAAATTTTCTGTTGTTTTTGGCCTCTTGGTGTTTTCTTTACTTGATAGGGTTCTTTCAGGATATGAAAAATACCAATCTCTAATTTGTCAGATCTACAGCTTGGTGGCATACACTTTCTCTAACTAACCAGCAGATGGCATCCACGAGTCACCTATTCCCCTCAAGTCAGTTCTCCCCAACTTTGTCTTTGTGGCATGGGGGATCTGATTCTTGTGGGGTTCAATTGATGCACTAAGTTTGGGTGTGTTGTTGGTCTGTCCGCCCTGAATGTGTCTGAGTGGTTAGGGAGGCAGGGCAGCTTTAATAATCAAACCTCCCAGGTGTTCCCGGTGATTTAAGGCTGTTGCAAGAGTCTAAGCCTTCATTTCAGTCTTGTCACAGTTTGTCTCTGCTGCTGACTCACAAGTCCTTGGTATTGGCATAGGGTCCCTGAGATTTCCGAGTGGGTCCCCCTTCTCAGCCGTGCTCTTCCCGGACCTCTGCTGAGGGAAGGCTGTGCCACGTCACAAGTGCGCACTGGCCCTCCATGGAAGCCCTGGGCCACCAGGCTGTGCAGGGGCATTCCCAGCCTGCTGTAAAGATGGCTGAATGGGGCGTGTTAATTTCCCCCTTTTTGCATGGCTCTGCCTTCCCAGCTCCGGGACAATTAGCTGTGAGTGCACTAAAGGCCACTGTCCACGGCCAATATTGTGGCACATGTGTGGTGCTGTGGGAACCACTCCCTATCACACTGGGACCCTTGGCATGGCTCTGAGCTGTGGGTGTGGCCCCGGGCAGGAGCATCCCCAGCCTGCCAGGAAGATGGCTGCAAGGGGCACAGTTTCTTTCTCCTTTTGGCTCCCCTCTGCCCCCTGGCCCCGAGACAATCAGCAGCGGGTGTGGGAAGGGCTATCCTCCACGCCAGACACCGAGGCGTTGGCACAGCCCGCTCCTGCTGCGCTTCACTGCGTGGTTCTCGCTGCTGTATCTGCAGCCGCTCCCAGGTTTTTTTTTTTTTTTAAAGAACTAGTCCATCTCCAAACACCAACCCACAGCTTCCCCACACAGCAGCGCAGCCGCCAGACTTCAGCCAGCTCACTCACTGATTTCAGAATGCAGACTCCTGGTTTCACCAAATGCGTGGTCCCTGTGGATTAAGCAGAACTTGTCCGGCTGGTGCATCACTGGAACTGGTGTTCTGGGTCACTTTCTGGCTTTGATCTAGTATTTTTCACGGAGGTGTATTTTGCCCTGTCTCACCTAGCCGCAGTCTTAGGTTCTCCTGTGCATTAATCTTATTTCCCACTACTTTGCTAAGTTTGCTTATTAGCTCAAGTAGCTGTGTTGTTGATTTCTCAGGGGTTTCATGTAGAAGATCATATCATCTGCAAATAATGGCTGTTTACTTCTTACTTTCCAATTTGGATGCCTTTTATTTCTTTGTCTTGGCAGATTGCTCTGGTTAGCACTTTCATCACAATGTTGAATAACAGTGCTGACAGCGGGCATCCTTGTCTCATTCCTGATCTTAGAGGCAAGGCTTTCAGTCTCTTGCCACTGAGTACTATGCTGGCTGTGGCTTTTCATTTATGCCCTTTAACATATTGAGGAAGTTTCCTTCAATTCCTACCTTTTGAAGTGTTTTTATCAAAAAAGGATGCTGGATTTTGTCAAATGCTTTTTCAGCATCTATTGACATGATCATTTGATGTTTTCCTTCTGATTTGTTAATGTGTTGTATTACATTGATTTTATGTTGAATCAGCCTTGCATGCCTGGAATGAACCTCACTTGGTCATGGTGTATGGTTTTTTAAAATTTCTTTAAATTTGATTTGCAAGTATTTTGTTTAGAATTTTTGCATCTATATTCATGGGGGTGATTGCATCTATATTCATGGGGGTAGTTTTCCTTTCTTTAGCATCTTTATCTGGTTTTGGTATTAGAGTGATCTTAGCTTCATAAAACGAGTTAGGTAGTGTTCAATTTTCTTCAATGTTTTGAAAGAGTTTAAGATTGGTGTCAGTTCTTATTGGAAAGTTTGTTAGAATCCCCTTGTGAAGCCATCTGGTCCTGGGCATTTATTTCTGGGAAGCTTTTTGATGACTGGATCTCTTTGCTTGTGATTGGTTTGTTGAGGTCTTCTGTTTCTTCTCTTGTCAGTCTAGGTTGTGCATTTCCTCTGCATTATCTAGTTTGTTGGTGTACGGTTGTTCATAGTATCCTCTTATAATTTTTTTAATCTCTTCAAGATCCGCAGTAATTTCGCCTCTGTCATTTATTATTTTATTTGGGTCTTCTTTTTGATTTTATCAGTCTAGCTAAGGGCGTGTCAATCTTGTTGATCTTCTCAAAGAACCAACTTTTGATTTTATTTATTCTCTCTTGTGTTTTTGTTCTCTATGTCATTTATTTCTGCTTTAATCCTTGTTGCTTCTTTTCTTCTACTTGGTTTAGGATTAGTTTGCTGTGTGTTTTCTAGCTTCTTCAGTTGTTCCATTAGTTCTTTTATTTTAGCTTTCTTCCTTTTTAATATACATATTTAGAAGTATAAATTTACCCCTCAGTACTGCCTTCACTGCATCCCATAAGTTTTGATATGTTGTGCTCTCATTTTCATTTGTATCTAGATATTTGGCATTTTTTCTTGCTATTTCTTCTTTAACCCACTGATTGTTTAGGAGTTGGTTGTTTAACCTCCAGATATTTGTAAGTGCTCTAAATCTTTGATGGGTATTGACTTCCAATTGTATTCCATTATGATCAGAGAATGTGCTTTGAATAATTTCAATCATTTTAAATTTATTGAGGCTTGTTTTATGACCCAGCATATGATCTATTCTGGAGAAAGTTCCATGAGCACTAGAGAAGAATGTGTATCTTGGTGATTTTGGAGGTAATGTTCTATATATGTGTGCTTAGTCAAATTCATTTTTCACATTGTATAGGACTTCAGTTTCCTTATTGGTCCTCTGTCTGATTGATCTATCTGTAGGAGACAGTAATGGATTGAAGTCTCCTACAATTATTGTGGAAACATCTATTGCTTCCTTCAGTTTTGCCAATGTTTGTCTCATGTACTTTGGTGTTCCTTGTTTTGGTGCATAGACATTTATAATTGTTATTTCTTCTTATTGAATTGTCCCTTTAATTAGTATATAGTGTCTTGCTTTGTCTCTTATGACATCCTTTCATTTAGTCTATTTCATATTAGATTAATATGGCTACTCCTACTTTCTTTTGGCTGAAGCTTGCATGGAACATTTTTTTCTATCCATTCACTTTCAATTTCTTTGTGTCTCTGTGTCTAAGATGAGTCTCTTGTAAGCAACATATTGATGGTTCATATTTTTAAATCCATTCTGCCAATCTATATCTTTTAATTGGGGAGTTTAATCTATTCACATTCAGTATTATCACTCTCAAGCCAGTTCTTGAATCAGCCATCCTATCCTTTGGTTTATGTTTGTCAGGTATATTTTTTCCTTCTCTCTATTTCCTTTAACGTACCCTTACTAAAACTCTTTTTCTCTGAGCCCTTCCCCAGAACTCTCTCTCCTTTCTTTTTTTTCTCTGCCAGTAGGGTTTCCTTTAGTATTTCTTGTAGGGCAGGTCTCTTGTCAGTGAATTCTCTCAGCATTTGTTTGTGACGATTTTAAGCTCACCCTCAGATTTGAAGTAGAGCTTTGCTGGGTAAAGACTTCTTGATTGGCAATTTTTCTCTTTCAGCATTTTATATGTCATACCACTGCCTTCTCACCTCCATGGTCGCTGCTGAGTAGTCAGTACTTAGTCTTATGTTGTTTCCCTTGTATGTGGTAAATTGCTTCTCTCTTGCTGCTTTCAGAACTTGCTCCTTCTCTTCAGCATTTGACAATCTGATCAGAATATGTGTCAGATTGGGTTTATTTGGATTTATATTGTTTGGTGTTCATTGGGCATCTATGATTTGCATATTTATGTCATTTAGAAGGGTTGGGAAGTTTTCTCCAACAATGTCTTTGAATACTCTTCCTAGACCTTTACCCTTCTCTTCCCCTTCTGGAGCACCAATGATTCTTATATTTGTGCATTTCATGTTGTCCATCATATCTCTAAGATCAGTTTCAAATTTTTCGATTTTTTTCTCTAGTCATTCTTTTGCGCTCTCACTCTCTAGAACATTTTCTTCAAGTTCACTTACTCATTCTTTGACCTCATCTAATCTGCTATTTGTTTCCATAATCTTTTAAATTTGTTTAACAGTTTCTTTTATTTCCATAAGTTCCTCTTTTTTTTTTTTTATTTACTCTTGCAAATTCTTCTTTATGCTCTTCTAGGGTCTTTTTCATGTCCTTTATATCCTGAGGTATATTGGTGTTTGTGATTACTTCTTTTATTAATTGCTCCAAGTTCTTTGTCTCCTCTGGTTTTTTGATTTGGGCATTTGGGTTATCCGTATCTTCTGGTTTCTTCATATGCTTTAAAATTTTCTGTTGTTTTTGGCCTCTTGGCATTTGCTTATCCTGATAGTGTTGTTTTAGGATATTCAGACTTATTTGAACAATTATCTATAATTTGACAGAGCTACAGCTTGGTGGAGTGCACTTTCCCTGACCTACTGGCAAGTGGCGCTCCTGAGCCACCCCTTACCCTCAAGCCAGTTCTCCCCAACGTCATCTATGCGGCGAGTGGGGATCCAAAGCCTGCTGAAAATATGGCTGTACGGGGCTTGGAAACTTCCCACTTCTGCAGTACTCCACTTGCTGCAGCAGCCCTTTCCTGGCTGGGGGCTGTTAGCTGTGTGTATGCAAAGGGCTATCACACAGCAGATACTGAGGTGGGTACCCAGGGCCTGGAAGGCACTCCCCATCACACTCAACTGTGGCTCCCACTGTGGGCTCCCGGGTCGCTGCTTTCTGGGTTTTTATACTAACCTGCTTCCAAACACTGTCCCTAGGTTTCTTCCCATCATGGCATGCCTCAGCTGCCATTTCCCCAGCATTCTCAAACACTCACACATTTCCAAACACAGTCTCTGAATTTCTCCAAGTGCACAGTCACTGTGGATGTAGAAGACCTTGCCCAACCAGTGGAACCCTGGATCCATTATTCTGGAGCACTTTCTGTCTTTTATCTAGTGTTTTTCACAGAGGAGGTTTTTGCTCTGTCTCTCCTAATCCACCATCTTGGATCCACCCCCCGTTTTCATTTCTGATTTTAGTTATCTGCATCCTCTTTTGTTTTTGTCAGTATAGCTAAAATTTGTCAGTTTTTTAATCTTTTAAAATGACTAACATTTGGTTTTGTTGATTCACTCTATTGTTATTTTATGCTCTATTTAATTTGTGCTGCTTTAATCTTGTTATTTCTTTCATGCTTGCTGTGGGTTTAGTTTGCTCTTCTTTTTCTGGATCCTGCAGTTGTGAGGTTTGATCTATGATTTTAAATCTTTCTTCTTATTGATTATAATCATTTAGAAACATAAATTTCCCCCCTACCATTGCCTTTACTGGATCACATAAGTTTTGGTATGTTTTGTTTTCATTTCAATTTTCCTCAAGCTTTCCATATTCCCTTCTAATTTCTTCTTTGACCCATTGTTTGTTTAAGAGTGCATTGTTTAATTTGCACATATTTGTGAATTTTCCAGTTTTCCCTCTGTTACTGAATTCTAGCTTCATTCCATTGTGCTCAGAGAAGACACATTGTACAATTTCAGTATTTTTGAATTTACTGAGACTTTTTATGTAACCGAACATACAGTCTATCCTGGATACTGAATTATGTGCATTAGAGAAGAATGTGTATTCTGCTACTGTTGATGAAGTGCTCTATATATGTCTCTTAGATCTAGCTGGTTTAGCATATCATTCAAGTCTTCTCTTTCCTTATTGATCTTCTGTCTTGATGGTCTTTTCATTATTGAAGGTGGTGTAATGAAGTCTCCTACTATTAATGCAGAACCATCTATTTCTCCCATCAAATCTGTCAATATTTACTTCATATATTTTGCGGCACTATTAGGTACATATATATTTATAGTTGTTATGACTTCTTGTTGAATTGACCCATTTATTAGTATGTAGTGACCATTTTTGCCCTTTCAGATTTTTTGTTTTGTTTTCATTTCATGTATTTTATTGATAAGTATATTTTAAATCTGCTGTATGACATCTTACATGAGGAAAAATCTTCTTCCTAAAAGACAACTAATAAAACCAACTTTACTATGACTTTCAAGGTCTTGTTTTTCCTTAAACAAGTTAATTTTAGCAGGTGTAAGGTACTGTACAAAAAATGAAAACTAGATACACTCTCAAAATTTAATACAGGGTTTCACAACCAGGAGTATGCTAGATAGATGCTGAAGAAGGATGTTATATTCAGGTTTAAATTGAAAGAAAATGAGAAACCAGATAAAGCAAGCTAACCAAATGAACTTCACTTTGTGCTCCTCTCTGCTTTTATGAAGGTCTCTCCCAAAGGTCAGGAATCCCTGGTGTAACAATCACTTTAGTCTTTACAGAACATACTTTTCTATGCTTCTTATTCAAAGACATAAAGGCAACCTTTGTTGCTGTTCCCCCTCTAAATCCCTTCAGGTTCTTACAGGCTTCAGAAGGCTTTCCAAGATTGCTGCTTAGTTATTTATATGAATCCAAGTAGACATCTATACGAAAGCAGCTCTTCCTGGGAGAAGATAAAGAAGGCACAGATACATAACCAGGCCAATTGCGTACCTACTCAACTTCATACCTGATCACATGACCCTACATCTTTAAAAGCAGAACCAGGGAGAAATGGAGCTATCAAGAGGTAAAATCCAAACAGTGGACAGTGAAAACACATACAAATCAATCAGAAAAATGTTAGTAAAGGGTCAGTAAATACAGAGTTAAGGCTGGACAGTTGGTTCAACCTTACCCTGGTATTGGAATAATCCACAAGATGAGGAACTGAGGAACCTTGAAATAACTAGGCATAGTGGTATGATGGGAGTTAACTTTTACTGCATGTCTTTAAGATATCTGTCACTCAACCCAAGTGACTATAAAGTAATTTGTGGGTCTTTAGTAAACAAATCATAATCAAAACCAAATATTTCACTGTAATTTTATTTGAGGGTATAAGAGTGTATGCCCATTTCTTTCAGAATTGAATCAAAACATCTATATAGTCATGATAAGAGTCATAAAACTGATACAAACTGTACTGTTTGTATCCCTTCAGAGTTTTAAAACCCCAGTAACAGTTCTATTCTATGCTGTAGACATTTAGATCCCAAACAAGGTTAAAGAAAGTGAGATTAATTACTTATTGGGCATATTTGACAATATTTTAGAAATATTCCAGTTAAAAAAAAGAAATCTTAATTTCAGAATGCTGAAATTTTTAAAGGGCAGGCACTGAACCCCCAGGTATTTCTTAGTTGCTTATAAAAAAAGTGATCTACACTGGTTCATTCCAGGCAACTGACATACTTTTATTAATCATATAGTATTAATTCAGGTGTCAGAAAATGTCAAATATAATTCTATTTTTTATTTTTATTTTTTTAGCTTTTGAAAAAGTGCCAGATCCTCACATCTTGTGCAATAACAATGAATTTCTTGGTAGTTTGGGGCTGTTCATTGCCAACAATGGACATTGTAAAAGGAAAAGTTTTTGTTAACTCCTGCCACCAAATGATTCAAGCATGATAGGACCTATGAAATTAACTTATCACTTATAGTGGGGTTATTAATAAATAAGTGATCCGCTATTAACTTGGAAAGTCTCCCATCTGTTTGTATTTGAGTGCTATGCACTGTGATCCTAAGATCAATAGCATGAATTAACTTGGGTCTTTAAAGGACTGTAATGAAAGATCATTGCATATTTATTGCACTGTTTATATCTTCCATCAAGTTGTTTAGATATGGAAGGTTTTTCAGGTAACATTGGCAGAGAGGTATAATGTATTATCACTATGGTGAAAATAAACTCACTTTTTGTTTATAGTTCCTCAATCGCTGAAATAAAGGTGTGAGTAGTACAGGGTGTGAATGGTTTAATCAAGGCTTTATTTTGGAAGTAAGAAAAATGGCAGTGATTGAATTGCTGCGGGCCATTATTTGGGTTTGTTATTTGTGCCTTAAAGATTTTTCCAAGAGGATTACTCTCTGTTACTTCCTCCTAGCCGCCAGCATGAGCCCTACTACCTGAACACTATTTCACTTATTTATGTTTGAAAAAATCCATAAATATTTTTTGTTTAAAAAAAAGTGATCTAAAAATAAGTGAAATACTAGTTCCATGGATTTTGTGCTTTAACTTTCCAAATGAAGCACATTATGTTGATTTACATTTTCAAATGCTTTTTTCAAAGGCATGCATTTTACTAGTTAACTCAATGGTTTACCACACTGTTATTGAAGGTTAAACATACTGAAAAATTATACTGTGCTTAAGGAAACAAAAAACATGACACTTTAACATATGCCTTATCAATCTCCTGCATTACTCAGGTACCTTCTGTCAGTTTTTTACTTAATATCTATTTTATTTGAGATTAATACAGGCACCTGAGCTCTCTTTTGTGTGATATATTTTCATGTGGTAAGTTTTTTCCATCCTTTCATTTCCCACCTAATTGTGTCTTTGAATTTAAGGTGACTCTCTTGTAAACAGCATAAGATTGGGTCATGCTTTTTTATTCACTCTGCCAATCTCTGCCTTTTGACTGGAGAGTTTAATCAATTTACATTTATAATGACTACTGATAATTCAGGACTTTCTTCTGCCATTTTGCTGTTTGGTCACTGCAAGACATACCTTTTTTGTCCCTCAATTCTTCCTTTCACACCTATCTTCGTATTTATTTGATTTTTGGTATTACATCATTTTGAGTCCCTTTTATCACTTACTGCATATATTTTTCGTATGTTTTCTTTGTGGTTACCAAGGGGCTTTAATTAACCATCCTGAATCTATTGCAATGATGTTTGATTTCATAGCAACTTAACTTCAATAGCATACATATCCATCCCCCACCTTTGTGTTGTACTTTTTACAAATTATATCTGTGTATTGTATGTCCAAAACCATAAATTTATCATTCCTTTTTATGCGTTTGCATTTTAGAACCTGTGAGAAGTAAAAAGTGGAGTTATATACCAAAACATATAATTCAGTAGTACTGGCAGTTATAATTATGCATATGGTTACTTTTACTGGAGGTCTTTCTTTATGCCAATTCTATCTACTGTTTAGTGTCCTTTACATTCAGTTTCCTGATGGACTCCCTCACATTTTGTTTATCTGGGAATGTCTTAATCTCTCCCTCATTATTTAAAAAAATTATTCTAGTAACATATGTACAACCTAAAATTTCCCCCTTTACCCACATTTGAATATATTCCTTTCTGTTAATTACGTTCACAATGTTGTGCTACCATCACCATCATCCATTACCAAAAGATTTCCACCAGCCCAACAGAAACTCTACTATTTATGCATTGACTCTTCATTCCCTAACCCCACTTCGGTCCCTGATAACCTATATTCTAGTTTCTGACACTATGAATTTGCTTATTCTAATTACTTCTTATGGGTAAAATCATACGATATTTGGCCTTTTGTATCTGACTTATTTCACTCAACATGATGTCCTCAGGGTTCATGTAAAATGTATCAGAAATTCATTCCTTTTTATGGCTGAAAAATATTCTATTGTGTGTTTATGTCATAATTTGTTTATTCATTAATTTGTTGATGGACACTGTGATGGGTTAGGTTCATGTGTCAACTTGGCCAGGTGATGGTACCCAGCTGTCTGGCCAAGCAAGCACTGGCCTAACCATTGCTGTGGAGAAGTTTGTGGCTGGTTAATAAACCAACAGGCTGGTTTATTAAATCATCAGTCAATTGGCTGCAACTGTGACTGATGACGTCAACAAAGGGCATGTCTTCCACAATGAGAGAATGCAGTCAGCTGTATTTAATCCAATCAGTTGAAGACTTTTAAGCGAGCCGGATAGAGGACCTTCACTTCTTCTTTGGCTGACCAGTGAAGTATTTCCTGAGGAGTTTGTAAAGTTGCCAGTTTGTTTCTCTGAATCCTCTCCAGAACTTGTCATTTTCCATTTATTGAATAGTAGGCATTCTAGAGGGTGTGAAGTGATACCTCATTGTGGTTTGAATTTGCATTTCTCTAATGGCTGATGATATTGAGTATCTTTTCATGTGCTTTTTAGCCATTTGTATATCTTCTTTGGAGAAGTATCTATTCAAGTGTTTTTCCCATTTTTAAAATTGGGTTGTCTTTTTTTTTGTTAAGTTGTAGGATTTCTTTATATATTCTAGATATCATAGCCTATTAGATACGTGGTTTCAAAATATTTTCACGTAGTGTGTAGGCTGTCTTTATTTTCATAATAAAGTCCATTGAGAGGCGGGGCAAGATGGCAGACTGGTGAGCTGTATGTTTTAGTTACTCCTCCAGGAAAGTAGGTAAAAAGCCAGGAACTGCGTGGACTGGACACCACAGAGCAATCTGTCTTTGGGCATACTTCATACAACACTCATGAAAACGTGGAACTGCTGAGATCAGCGAAATCTGTAAGTTTTTGCGGCCAGGGGACCCGCGCCCCTCCCTGCCAGGCTCAGTCCCGGGGGAGGAGGGGCTGTCAGCTCCAGGAAGGAGAAGGGAGAATTGCAGTGGCTGCTCTCATCGGAAACTCATTCTACTGATTCAAACTCCAACCATAGATAGACTGAGGCCAGACACCAGAGACTCTGAGAGCAGCCAGCCCAGCAGAGAGGAGACGGGCATAGAAGGAAAACAACACGAGAAGCTCCAAAGTAAAAGCAGAGGATTTTTGGAGTTCTGGTGAACACAGAAAGGGGAAGGGCGGAGATCAGGCCTTGAGGCGCATATGCAAATCCCGAAGCAAGGCTGATCTCTCTGCCCAGGGCACCTTTCCTTAATGGCCCTGGTTGCTTTGTCTATTAGCATTTCAATAACCCATTAGATCTCTGAGGAGGGCCGTTTTTTTTTTTTTTTTTTTTTTTTTTAAATCCTTTTGCTTTTTCTAAAACAATTACTCTAAGAAGCTCAATACAGAAAGCTTCAAAGAATTGAAATTTGGGCACGTCAAGTCAAGAGCAGAACTAAGAGAGCTCTGAGACAAAAGGCAATAATCCAGTGGCTGAGAAAATTCACTAAACAACACAACTTCCCAAGAAAAGGGGGGTGTCCGCTCACAGCCACCATCCTGGTGGACAGGAAACACTCCTGCCCATCGCCAGCCCCATAGCCCAGAGCTGCCCCAGACAACCCAGTGTGACGGAAGTGCTTCAAATAACAGGCACACACCACAAAACTGGGCGTGGACATTAGCCTTTCCTGCAACCTCAGCTGAAAGTCCCAGAGCTGGGAAGGGGGAGCAGTGTGAATTAACAGAGCCCCATTCAGCCATCATTTGAGCAGACTGGGAGCCTCCCAACACAGCCCAGCAGCCCAGAACTGCCCTGGGGGGACGGCACTCACCTGTGACATAGCACAGTCATCCCTCAACAGAGGACCCGGGGTGCACAGCCTGGAAGAGGGGCCCACTTGCAAGTCTCAGGAGCCATACGCCAATACCAAAGACTTGTGGGTCAGTGGCAGAGACAAACTGTGGCAGGACTGAACTGAAGGATTAGACTATTGCAGTAGCTTTAAAACTCTAGGATCATCAGGGAGATTTGATTGTTAGGGCCACCCCCCCTCCCCGACTGCCCAGAAACACGCCCCACATACAGGGCAGGCAACACCAACTACACACGCAAGCTTGGGACACCAATTGGGCCCCACAAGACTCACTCCCCCACTCACCAAAAAGGCTAAGCAGGGGAGATCTGGCTTGTGGAGAACAGGTGGCTCGTGGACGCCACCTGCTGGTTAGTTAGAGAAAGTGTACTCCACGAAGCTGTAGATCTGATAAATTAGAGATAAGGACTTCAACTGGTCTACAAACCCTAAAAGAACCCTATCAAGGACAGCAAATGCCACGAGGCCAAAAACAACAGAAAATTATAAAGCATATGAAAAAACCAGACGATATGGATAACCCAAGCCCAAGCACCCAAATCAAAAGACCAGAAGAGACACACCTAGAGCAGCTACTCAAAGAACTAAAGATGAACAATGAGACCCTAGTACGGGATATGAAGGAAATCAAGAAGACCCTAGAAGAGCATAAAGAAGACATTGCAAGACTAAATAAAAAAATGGATGATCTTATGGAAATTAAAGAAACTGTTGACCAAATTAAAAAGATTCTGGACACTCATAGTACAAGACTAGAGGAAGTTGAACAACGAATCAGTGACCTGGAAGATGACAGAATGGAAAATGAAAGCATAAAAGAAAGAATGGGGAAAAAAATTGAAAAACTCGAAATGGACCTCAGGGATATGATAGATAATATGAAACGTCCGAATATAAGACTCATTGGTGTCCCAGAAGGGGAAGAAAAGGGTAAAGGTCTAGGAAGAGTATTCAAAGAAATTGTTGGGGAAAACTTCCCAAATCTTCTAAACAACATAAATACACAAATCATAAATGCTCAGCGAACTCCAAATAGAATAAATCCAAAAAAACCCACTCCGAGACACATACTGATCACACTGTCAAACATAGAAGAGAAGGAGCAAGTTCTGAAAGCAGCAAGAGAAAAGCAATTCACCACATACAAAGGAAACAGCATAAGACTAAGTAGTGACTACTCAGCAGCCACCATGGAGGCGAGAAGGCAATGGCACGATATATTTAAAATTCTGAGAGAGAGGAATTTCCAGCCAAGAATACTTTATCCAGCAAAGCTCTCCTTCAAATTTGAGGGAGAGCTTAAATTTTTCACAGACAAAGAAATGCTGAGAGAATTTGCTAACAAGAGACCTGCCCTACTGGAGATACTAAAGGAAGCCCTACAGACAGAGAAACAAAGACAGGACAGAGAGACTTGGAGAAAGGTTCAGTACTAAAGAGATTCGGTATGGGTACAATAAAGGATATTAATAGAGAGAGGGAAAAATATGGCAAACATAATCCAAAGGATAAGATGGCCGATTCAAGAAATGCCTTCACGGTTTTAACGTTGAATGTAAATGGATTAAACTCCCCAATTAAAAGATATAGATTCGCAGAATGGATCAAAAAAAATGAACCATCAATATGTTGCATACAAGAGACTCATCTTAGACACAGGGACACAAAGAAATTGAAAGTGAAAGGATGGAAAAAAATATTTCATGCAAGCTACAGCCAAAAGAAAGCAGGTGTAGCAATATTAATCTCAGATAAAATAGACTTCAAATGCAGGGATGTTTTGAGAGACAAAGAAGGCCACTACATACTAATAAAAGGGGCAATTCAGCAAGAAGAAATAACAATCGTAAATGTCTATGCACCCAATCAAGGTGCCACAAAATACATGAGAGAAACATTGGCAAAACTAAAGGAAGCAATTGATGTTTCCACAATAATTGTGGGAGACTTCAACACATCACTCTCTCCTATAGATAGATCAACCAGACAGAAGACCAATAAGGAAATTGAAAACCTAAACAATCTGATAAATGAATTAGATTTAACAGACATCTACAGGACATTACATCCCAAATCACCAGGATACACATACTTTTCTAGTGCTCACGGAACTTTCTCCAGAATAGATCATATGCTGGGACATAAAACAAGCCTCAATAAATTTAAAAAGATTGAAATTATTCAAAGCACATTCTCTGACCACAATGGAATACAATTAGAAGTCAATAACCATCAGAGACTTAGAAAATTCACAAATACCTGGAGGTTAAACAACACACTCCTAAACAATCAGTGGGTTAAAGAAGAAATAGCAAGAGAAATTGCTAAATATATAGAGACGAATGAAAATGAGAACACAACATACCAAAACCTATGGGATGCAGCAAAAGCAGTGCTAAGGGGGAAATTTATAGCACTAAACGCATATATTAAAAAGGAAGAAAGAGCCAAAATCAAAGAACTAATGGATCAACTGAAGAAGCTATAAAATGAACAGCAAACCAATCCTAAACCAAGTAGAAGAAAAGAAATAACAAGGATTAAAGCAGAAATAAATGACATAGAGAACAAAAAAACAATAGAAAGGATAAATATCACCAAAAGTTGGTTCTTTGAGAAGATCAACAAGATTGACAAGCCCCTAGCTAGACTGACAAAATCAAAAAGAGAGAAGACCCATATAAACAAAATAATGAATGAAAAAGGTGACATAACTGCAGATCCTGAAGAAATTAAAAAAATTATAAGAGGATATTATGAACAACTGTATGGCAACAAACTGGATAATGTAGAAGAAATGGACAATTTCCTGGAAACATATGAACAACCTAGACTGACCAGAGAAGAAATAGAAGACCTCAACCAACCCATCACAAGCAAAGAGATCCAATCAGTCATCAAAAATCTTCCCACAAATAAATGCCCAGGGCCAGATGGCTTCACAGGGGAATTCTACCAAACTTTCCAGAAAGAACTGACACCAATCTTACTCAAACTCTTTCAAAACATTGAAAAAAATGGAACACTACCTAACTCATTTTATGAAGCTAACATCAATCTAATACCAAAACCAGGCAAAGATGCTACAAAAAAGGAAAACTACCGGCCAATCTCCCTAATGAATATAGATGCAAAAATCCTCAACAAAATACTTGCAAATCGAATCCAAAGACACATTAAAAAAATCATACACCATGACCAAGTGGGGTTCATTCCAGGCATGCAAGGATGGTTCAACATCAGAAAAACAATCAATGTATTACAACACATTAAAAACTCGAAAGGGAAAAATCAATTGATCATCTCAATAGATGCTGAAAAAGCATTTGACAAAATCCAACATCCCTTTTTGATAAAAACACTTCAAAAGGTAGGAATTGAAGGAAACTTCCTCAACATGATAAAGAGCATATATGAAAAACCCACAGCCAGCATAGTACTCAATGGTGAGAGACTGAAAGCCTTCCCTCTAAGATCAGGAACAAGACAAGGATGCCCGCTGTCACCACTGTTATTCAACATTGTGCTGGAAGTGCTAGCCAGGGCAATCCGGCAAGACAAAGAAATAAAAGGCATCCAAATTGGAAAAGAAGAAGTAAAACTGTCATTGTTTGCAGATGATATGATCTTATATCTAGAAAACCCTGAGAAATCAACGATACACCTACTAGAGCTAATAAACAAATTTAGCAAAGTAGCGGGATACAAGATTAATGCACATAAGTCAGTAATGTTTCTATATGCTAGAAATGAACAAACTGAAGAGACACTCAAGAAAAAGATACCATTTTCAATAGCAACTAAAAAAATCAAGTACCTAGGAATCAACTTAACCAAAGATGTAAAAGACCTATACAAAGAAAACTACATAACTCTACTAAAAGAAATAGAAGGGGACCTTAAAAGATGGAAAAATATTCCATGTTCATGGATAGGAAGGCTAAATGTCATTAAGATGTCAATTCTACCCAAACTCATCTACAGATTCAATGCAATCCCAATCAAAATTCCAACAACCTACTTTGCAGACTTGGAAAAGCTAGTTATCAAATTTATTTGGAAAGGGAAGATGCCTCGAATTGCTAAAGACACTCTAAAAAAGAAAAACGAAGTGGGAGGACTTACACTCCCTGACTTTGAAGCTTATTATAAAGCCACAGTTGCCAAGACAGCATGGTACTGGCACAAAGATAGACATATAGATCAATGGAATCGAATTGAGAATTCAGAGATAGACCCTCAGATCTATGGCCGACTGATCTTTGATAAGGCCCCCAAAGTCACCGAACTGAGCCATAATGGTCTTTTCAACAAATGGGGCTGGGAGAGTTGGATATCCATATCCAAAAGAATGAAAGAGGACCCCTACCTCACCCCCTACACAAAAATTAACTCAAAATGGACCAAAGATCTCAATATAAAAGAAAGTACCATAAAACTCCTAGAAGATAATGTAGGAAAACATCTTCAAGACCTTGTATTAGGAGGCCACTTCCTAGACTTTACACCCAAAGCACAAGCAACAAAAGAGAAAATAGATAAATGGGAACTCCTCAAGCTTAGAAGTTTCTGCACCTCAAAGGAATTTCTCAAAAAGGTAAAGAGGCAGCCAACTCAATGGGAAAAAATTTTTGGAAACCATGTATCTGACAAAAGACTGATATCTTGCATATACAAAGAAATCCTACAACTCAATGACAATAGTACAGACAGCCCAATTATAAAATGGGCAAAAGATATGAAAAGACAGTTCTCTGAAGAGGAAATACAAATGACCAAGAAACACATGAAAAAATGTTCAGCTTCACTGGCTATTAGAGAGATGCAAATTAAGACCACAATGAGATACCATCTAACACCGGTTAGAATGGCTGCCATTAAACAAACAGGAAACTACAAATGCTGGAGGGGATGTGGAGAAATTGGAACTCTTATTCATTGTTGGTGGGACTGTATAATGGTTCAGCCACTCTGGAAGTCAGTCTGGCAGTTCCTTAGAAAACTAGATATAGAGCTACCATTCGATCCAGCGATTGCACTCCTCGGTATATACCCGGAAGATCGGAAAGCAGTGACACGAACAGATATCTGCACGCCAATGTTCATAGCAGCATTATTCACAATTGCCAAGAGATGGAAACAACCCAAATGTCCTTCAACAGATGAGTGGATAAATAAAATGTGGTATATACACACGATGGAATACTACGCGGCAGTAAGAAGGAACGATCTGGTGAAACATATGACAACATGGATGAACCTTGAAGACATAATGCTGAGCGAAATAAGCCAGGCACAAAAAGAGAAATATTATATGCTACCACTAATGTGAACTTTGAAAAATGTAAAACAAATGGTTTATAATGTAGAATGTAGGGGAACTAGCAGTAGAGAGCAATTAAGGAAGGGGGAACAATAATCCAGGAAGAACAGATAAGCTATTTAACGTTCTCGGGATGCCCAGAAATGACTATGGTCTGTTAATTTCTGATGGTTGTAGTAGGAACAAGTTCACTGAAATGTTGCTATATTATGTAACTTTCTTGGGGTAAAGTAGGAACATGTTGGAAGTTAAGCAGTTATCTTAGGTTAGTTGTCTTTTTCTTACTCCCTTGCTATGGTCTCTTTGAAATGCTCTTTTATTGTATGTTTGTTTTCTTTTTAACTTTTTTTTTTCATACAGGTGTTTTGAAAAAAGAAGGGAAAGTTAAAAAAAAAAAAAAAAAAAAAAAGAAAAAAGACAAACAAGGGAAAAAAAAAAAAAAAAAAAAGATGTGGTGCCCCCTTGAGGAGCCTGTGGAGAATGCAGGGGTATTCGCCTACCCCACCTCCATGGTTGCTAACATGACCACAGACATAGGGGACTGGTGGTTTGATGGGTTGAGCCCTCTACCATAGGTTTTACCCTTGGGAAGACGGTTGCTGCAAAGGAGAGGCTAGGCCTCCCTGTATTTGTGCCTAAGAGTCTCCTCCTGAATGCCTCTTTGTTGCTCAGATGTGGCCCTCTCTCTCTGGCTAAGCCAACTTGAAAGGTGAAATCACTGCCCTCCCCCCTACGTGGGATCAGACACCCAGGGAAGTGAATCTCCCTGGCAACGTGGAATATGACTCCCAGGGAGGAATGTAGACCTGGCACCGTGGGACGGAGAACATCTTCTTGACCAAAAGGGGGATGTGAAAGGAAATGAAATAAGCTTCAGTGGCAGAGAGATTCCAAAAGGAGCCGAGAGGTCACTCTGGTGGGCACTCTTATGCACACTTTAGACAACCCTTTTTAGGTTCTAAAGAATTGGGGTAGCTGGTGGTGGATACCTGAAACTATCAAACTACAACCCAGAACCCATGAATCTCGAAGACAGTTGTATAAAAATGTAGCTTATGAGGGGTGACAATGGGATTGGGAAAGCCATAAGGACCAAACACCACTTTGTCTAGTTTATGGATGGATGTGTAGAAAAGTAGGGGAAGGAAACAAACAGACAAAGGTACCCAGTGTTCTTTTTTACTTCAATTGCTCTTTTTCACTCTAATTATTATTCTTGTTATTTTTGTGTGTGTGCTAATGAAGGTGTCAGGGATTGATTTAGGTGATGAATGTACAACTATGTAATGGTACTGTAAACAATCGAAAGTACAATTTGTTTTGTATGACTGCGTGGTATGTGAATATATCTCAATAAAATGATGATTAAAAAAAAAAAAAAAAAAGAATGTAGGGGACCTAGAGATACCAATTAGTGGAGGGGGAATGATAATCTAATAAGAACAGATAAACTATGGAGGGTAATCTCAATGTTATGGGAATGCTCAGGAATGATTATGGTTTGTAAACTTTCTTGGATATAGTAAGATCAGGTTGGAAGCAATAGAGTTATTTTAGGTTTTTTTTTTCTCTTATTCCTTTGTTTTCTTAGGGGTTGTTAATTTTCTTGGGGTATGGTAGGAACATGTTGGAAGCAATGTAGTTATTTTAGATTATTTGTTTTTCTTACTCCTCTGTTTGGACATGGTTTATTAATTTTCTTGGGGTATGGTAGGAACATATTGGAAGCAAAGTAGTTATTTTAGGTTATTTGTTTTCCTTAATCCATTGCTTTGTTTGAAATGTTGTGGGGTTTTTTTGGTTGTTGTTTGCTTGTTTGTTTTTAATTTTTTGATAAACAAAGTTAAAAAATTGAAAAAAAAATCAGTAGAAAAATGGGAGTAAAAACTAAATGACAAATAGGGTGGGATGGGGGGATGGTTTGGGTATTCTCTTTTCACTTTTATTTTTTATTCTTATTCTGATTCTTTCTGATGTAAGGAAAATGTTCAGAAATAGATTGTGGTGATGAACGCATAACTATATGATCATACTGTGAACAGTTGATTGTATACCATGGATGACTGTATGGTTTGTGAATATATTTCAATAAAACTGAATTAAAAAAAAAAAAAAATAAAGTCCATTGATGTCAAAAGTTTTTAATTTTGATGAGGTTGCATTATCTATTTTTTATTTAATTTCCTGTGCTTTGGGTGTAAAGTCTAAGAAGCCATTGCCTAATAGATAGTCCTGAAGGTGCTTACCTATGTTTTCTTCTAGGAATTTTATGGTTATTTTTCTTAAAAGTAGGTCTATGATACGTTTTGAGTTGATTTTTCAGGTAGGGGTCTGTTTCAATTTTCTAGTCTCAAACCATTACCATGAAATGAGTCAGATTAAACAGTGGGAATTTATTTGCTCACAATTTGAAACTGGGAAGAAGTCTAAATCAAGACTTCATCAAGGCAATGCTTTCTCCCCAAAGACTGGTGTTCTGGGGCTGGCTGCTGGCAATTATTGGTCCTTAGCTTGTCACATGGCAATGCACATGGTGGCTTCTCCTAGCTTCTCTGTTCTCTTGCATGTTTCTTTGATTTCATCTTCTTACTTGTTGTGGCTTTCACTCCATCTCTGAATATCACTCTGCTTATAAAGGATTCCAGAAACAGGATTAAGACACATGCTGATTGAGGTGGGCCACACCTTCTTAACTGAAGTAATTTCATCAAAAGTTCCTACTTACAATGGATTCACACCCACAGCAATGGTTTTAATTTAAAAACATATTTTTCTCAGGTATATACAGCTTCAAACCACTGCATGGTCCACCTTCATTCTTTTGCATGTGGACATCCAGTTTTTCCAGCACCATTTGTTGAAGAGACTTCTTTCCCAATTGAGTGGACTTGCAACCCTTGTCAAAAATCAGTTGGCTATAAATGTAAGGGTTGATTTCTGAACTCTTAATTGGATTCCATTGGTCTATATGTCTCTTCTTGTTCTAGTACCATGCTGTTTTGATTACTTTGGCTTTGTTATAAGTTTTAAGATTCAGAAGTTTGAGTCCTCCTTCATTCTTCATTTTCAAGATGGCTTTGGCTATTTGGAGCCCTGTACACTTCCATATAAATTTGTGATTGGCTTTTCCATTTCTGCAAAGATGGCTGTTGGAAGTTTGGGGTTGGGTTGAATCTGTAAATTGTTTTGGGTAGAATTGACATCTTAAAAATATTTAGCTTTCCAATTCATGAATACAGAATGTCCTTCCATTTATTTTGGTCTTCTTTGATTTCTTTTAGTAATGCTTTTTAGTTTTCTATGTTCAAGTTCTTACATCCTTGCTTAGATGTATTTCTAGCTATTTGCTTCTTTTAGTTGCTATTGTACATATAATTTTTTTCTTGGTTTCTTCTTCAGATGTTTCATTACTAGTTGTTTTAGTTTCCTGGCTGCTAAATAAAATAACATGCAATGGATTGGCTTAAACAATGGGAATTTATTGGCTCATGGTTTTTTGCCTTCATGGTTTTTGATGAGAAAGCAGCAGTCAATCTGATTGGGACTCCCTTGTACATAATATGTTGCTTTTCTCCTGCAACCTTCAGAACTCTCTCCTTGTCCTTTGCTTTTGTTAGGCCAGAAGAAGTCCATAATCAAGGTGTCATCAGGGTGATGCTTTGACTGTGGTGTTTTTGGGCTGGCTGCTGTTGATCCTTGGTCCCTGGCTTTTCTGTCACATGGTAATACACATGGTGGCCTCTCCTGGCTTCTCCCTTCTCTTTCAGGTTCTGTTGACTTCCAGTTTCTGGTGTCCCATGGCTTTCTTTCTGTATGTCTTAATTTCTTTCTGCTTATATGAAACTCCATTAATATGATTAAGACCCATCCTAATTTAATTGGACTACACCTTAACTGAGGTGGGAACATTGTGCTTCTTTGAATCTGTTATGTACCCCATACAAATACTATGTTCTTTTAATCCAATCTTGTGGGTGCAGACAATGTGGGTAGGATCTTTTGATTAGGTTGTTTTCATGGAGATGTGACCCTGCCCTTTCAAGGTGGATCTTAATCATCTTTACTGGCATTATCTATGAGAGAATAAAAGGCAGAGACATTTTTGAGAGAGCTCAGAGCCAACATCGACCCAGATGTTTGGAGATGATGATAAGCTAAGAGATGAAGCCCAGAGTTTGCCCCAGAGAAGCTAAGTGAGACCCTACAGATACTTAAGGAGAAAGCCACTGGAATCAGAAGCTGAAAGCAACACAACTCTGGAGCAAAGGACCAGCAGAAGCCAGCCATGTGTCTTCCCAGCTGACAGAGGTGTTCAGGACACCATCAGCCTTTTCATCAGAGGAAGTATCTACCTCTTAGTGCCTTAATTTGGACATTTTCATGGCCTCAGAACTGTAAATTTGTGAACTAATAAATCCCCATATTAAAAGTCAATCCATTTCTCGTATTTTTCATTCTGGCAGCTTTAGCAAACTGGAACAGATTTTGGTACTAGAAGTGGGGTGCTGCTGAGTTTGCAAATACTAAACATGTTGAAATGGCTTTTTAAATGGATAAGGGGAAGATTCTGGAAAAATTGTAAGAAGTTTGATGGAAAAGTCCTAGATTGCTTTGAAGAGACCATTGGTAGAAATATGGACCTAAAGATACTTTTGATGAGGCCTTAGACAGAAATGATGCATGTGTTATTGCAAACTGGAAGGAACATGGTCCTTGTTTTAAAGTGGCAGAGAATTTGGCAAAATTGAGTCCTAGTGTTGGATGGAAGGCAGAACTGGAACACACATCAAATGTCCTATTTACAGTGTGTTCACATCCAAATGAAGGGATTAGTTTTAAGAGGGTACATAACTCTAAGCCACCACAGTCTGCTCTTTGGACCCCCCCAAAAAATGTTCTTTTCATGTGCAAAACACACCCATTCCATCACACTGTTGTAAAAGCCTTAAATTATTTCAGTAAAAATGTGAAGTATAAAGCCTCATCAAAATCAGTTACAGATGTGGTTTGTCTTGGGGTGTAATTCCCCTTTGGCTGGGGACCTGTGATACTTAGAGAACAAGCTATCTGCTTCCAATATACAATGGAGGGACAGATGTAGGATTTACATTTACATTCGATAAGGGAGAAATTTGAAGGAAAACAGGGGTCATGGCTCCCAAACAATTCCAAAACCCAGCAGGGCAAACTCCATGAGATATTGTGATGGTTAGGTGCATGTGTCAACTTGGCCAGGAAATGATACCCAGGTGTCTGGTCAAGCAAGCACTGGCCTACTGCAGGGACATTTGTGGCTGGTTAATAAACCAGAAGGCTGGTGTACTGGTTTGTATGTATTATGTCCCCCAAAATGCTATTATCTTTGATGTAATCTTCTGTGGGCAGACGTATCAGTGTTGATTAGATTGTAATTCTTTGTTTCCATGGAAATGCGCCCCACCTAACTGTGGGTGATGACTCTGATTGGATAATTTCCATGGAGATGTTACCCCACCCATTCAGGGTGGGTCTAAATTAAATCACTGGAGCCATATAAATGAGCTGACAGAAGGAACTCGGTGCAACTGAGAGTGACATTTTGAAGGGGAGCTACAGCCAAGAGGGACACTTTGAAGAATACACAGAAGCTGAGAGAGTAGCTACAGATGAGAGACAGTTTGAAGACAGCCATTGAAAGCAGACTCTTGCTCCTGAGAACCTAAGAGAGGAAAACACCCTAAGAGCAATTAAGAGTGACATTTTTGAGGAACTGGAGCCTAGAGAGGAACATCCTGGGAGAAAGCCATTTTGAAACCAGAACTTTGGAGCAAATGCCAGCCATGTGCCTTCCCAGCTAACAGAAGTTTTCCAGGCACCGTTGGCCATCCTCCAGTGAAGGTACCTGTTCTAGTTTGCTAATGCCACCAGAATGCAAAAACCAGAGATGGATTGGCTTTTATAAAAGGGGGTTTATTTGGTTACACAGTCACAGTCCTAAGGCCATAAAGTGTCCAAGGTAACACAGCAATTGGGTACCTTCACTGGAGGATGGCCAATGGTGTCCAGAAAATCTGTTAGCTGGGAAGGCACATGGCTGGCATCTGCTCCAAAGTTCTGGTATCAAAATGGCTTTCTTCCAGGATGTTCCTCTCTAGGCTTCAGTTCCTCAAAAATGTCACTCTTAGTTGCACTTGGGGTATTTGTCCTCTCTCAGCTTATCTGGAGCAAGAGTCTGCTTTCAACGGCCATCTTCAAACTGTCTCTCATCTGCAGCTCCTGTGCTTTCTTCAAAGTGTCCCTCTTGGCTGTAGCTCCTCTTCAAAACATCACCCACAGCTGCATTGTGTTCCTTCTGTTATGTCAGCTCATTTATATGGCTCCACTGATCAACTTAGACCCACCCCGAATGGGTGGAGCAACACCTCCATGGAAATTATCCAATCAGAGTCATCACCCACAGCTGGGTGGGGTGCATTCCAAAGAAACACTCAAAGAATTACAATCTAATCAACACTGATAACATCTGCCCACACAAGATTACATCAAAGATAATGGCGTTTGGGGGACACAATATATTCAAACTGGCACAGTACCCGATTGCTGATATGTTACCTTGGACACTTTATGGCCTTAAGACTGTAACTGTGTAACCAAATAAACCCCCCTTTATAAAAGCCAATCCATTTCCGGTGTTTTGTATTCTGGGGGCATTAGCAAACCAGAACAGCTGGTTTATTAAATCATCAGTCAATTGGCTGCAGCTGTGACTGATTATGTCAATGCAGGGTGTGTCTTCCACTATGAGAGAAGGCAATCAACTGGATGTAATCCAATCAGTTGAAGACTTTTAAGTGAGACAGAAAGAGGTCCTTCACTTCTTCGGCTGACCAGTGAAGTGTTTCCTGAGGAGTTCATCAAAGTTGCCAGTTTGTTGCCTGAGGTGTTCATCAGAGTTGTTTGCTGCTTGAGGAGTTCATTGAACATCTTCATTGTAGTTGCCAGTCTGCTGCCTGTCCTACAGAATTTGGACTCATGCATACCCACAGTTGTGTGAGACCCTTTTATAAATCTTATATTTATAGGTATCTCTTGTTGATTCTGTTTCCCTAGAGAACCCTAATACAATTTGGTACTGGGAGTGGTTCTTGAGAAACAGAATCTTAAAATGGGCTTTTACAATTGGTTTTCTACTCTGATTATATTCAAGGGCACTGATGAATCCATTTCCAAAAATCAAGATGGCACTGACAGTCCATGGTATAAGTTGGCAATGGAGATATGCAAAATATCACCATTTGATTCTCCGGATCATACTCTTGTATGCGCAAGGCTCTGGGTGACAGTGTTTTTGACACCTTAACAGAGTTTTGCAGAGTTAAGAGGTATAATGATGTTGGCTGGTTGCTCTTAGGTACAATGGATAAAGTTATAAGAGAAAGGGATGAGCTAAAGGCTTCAAATTTAAAACTTAAGTACCATATGACAGATGTAAAGGTTTCTATGTGTGCCTTGAAAGAAAATCTTATTTCCTGTGGCCACAGACTTGAGATTTCTGAAAACCAGACCCAGAGTCATTGTGTGAGTAGCAGATTTACAATGTAAACACACTTGCAGGGTGTCTGCAGTTAAAGTAAAGGCATTGTTTGGAAAAGAATGGCATCCTGAAACTTGGGATGGGGACATATGGATTGATAATAATGGCAGTGAGGACATTAGAATCCTGGATTCTGTTGAGTCTTTGTTAGCTATACCTGTAGTGGTATGTCCTGAGGAAACAGCTTCCCCACCTCCAGTCTGCCCTAAGGAGCCTGCCATCCAACCTCCACTTAAAGAGATTAATCCTTCAGTGCCTGCTAATCCTGTAATCAGCTCCCCTGAGGAAGCAGCCCTCACTCCTCTGGAGAGATTAATCCTGTTTCACAAGATGAAACTGCAACAGAATGCCCTGAGGTAAATGGCTTGAAGGATACTTCTAATTCTTTTCATGATCCTCCCACACCACCAGTCTTTGCTTCAAGACCTATAACTAGACTAAAGTCCAAACAGGCCCCGAAGAGTGAGGTACAAAGTGTGACCCATGAGGAAGTACACTATACTCCAAAAGAACTGTATGAGTTTTCCAACTTATACAGACAGAAATCAGGGGAATATGTGTGGGAATGGATATTAAGGGTGTGGGATAATGGTGGAAGGAATATAAAGTTGGATTAGGCTGAATTTACTGATATGTGCCCACTAAGCAGAGAATCTTCATTCAATTTGTAGCTCCAGGGGTCAGAAATGGCATTAACAGTTTAGGTGGTTAGTTGAAACATGGATCAAAAGGTGTCCAGCATTACCTGAAGTCAAAATGCCAGAACTGCCCTGGTATAATGTAGAGGAGGGGGTTCAAAGGCTTAGAGAGATTGGAATGTTAGAGTGGATTTATCATGGAAAACCTGCTTACACACCCCTGGAATGTCCCGAGGACACACCTTCTTCCAGGACTGTGAGGAATAAATTTGTGAAACTAGCTCCATCATCCCTGAAGAGCTCTGTAGTCACCCTTCTCTGTAGGTCAGATATTACTGAGGGAACTGCTGTCACTGAGCTGTAATCCTTAAACACAATGGGAATAATCAGATCCCAAGTTGGCAGAAGCCATGTGACAGCAGATAATCATCAAAGACAAGGTGGGCATGGCTATCATAATGGAAAACAGGCTCAAAGCAGAAGTCAAAATAATCTGACTTGCAGAGGCTTATGGCATTGGCTAGTAGATCATGGAGTACCTAGCAGTAAAATTGATGGGCAGTGTACTAAATTCTTGCTTGAGCTGTATAAGCAGAAGAATTCTAGGTCAAGTGAACAAAAGTCTACCTTGAATTACAAAAACAGAGTCATGGCCCCTTAGTCAATTTCCAAACTTGAGACAGTTTACAGATCCATAGCCCCTTGAAGGAGGGGAAGGCCGGGTACCCTTGGGGAAGGACCCTTTTACACTGCCAAAAATTTATACAGTTAATCTTCCTTTCAGCCTTCCCCAGGGGCACCTGTGGCCTTTTACCAGGGTAACTGTGCATTGGGGAAAAGGAAATGATCAGATATTTTGCAGATTATTAGACACTGGTTCAGAAGTGACATTAATTCCAGGAGACCCAAAAGGTCACCTTGGTCCACCAGAGCTGTGGCTTATGGAGGCCAGGTGATTGATGGAGTTTTAGCTCAGGTCCATCTCACAGTGGGTCCAGTGGGTCACCAAACCCATTCTGTGGTTATTTCCCTAGTTCTGGAATGCATAATTGGAATAGACATACTCAGCAACTGGAAGAATCCTCACATTGGTTCCCTGACCCAATGAGTGAGGGCTCTTATGGTGGGAAAGACCATGTGGAAGCTGTTAGAACTGCCCCTGCCTAGCAAAATAGTAAATACTGGATTCCTGGATGGATAGCAGAGATTAATGCCACTCTTAAGGACTTGAAGGATGCAGGGGTGGTGATTCCCACCACATCTTTCAACTCTCCTATTTGGCCTGTGCAGAAAACAGATGGGTCTTGGAGGATGACAGTGCATTATTGTAAACTTAACCACTTGGTGACTCCAATTGCAGCTGCTGTTCCAGATGTGGTATCATTGCTTGAGCAAATCAACACATACCCTAGTACCTGGTATGCAGCTATTGATCTGGCAAATGCTTTTTTTGTAATAGATGTTAGTAAGGACCACCAGAAGCAGTTTGCATTCAGCTGGCAAGGCCAGCAGTTTACATTCACTGTGCTACCTCAGGGTTATATCAACTCTCCATCCCTATGTCATAATATTGTCTGCAGGGATCTTGATCATTTCTCCCTCCCACAATACATCACTGGTCCATTATATTGATGATATCATGATGATTGGACCTAGTGAGCAAGAAGCAACAACTCTAGATTTGTTGGTAAGGTATTTGCATGGCAGAGGATAGGCGATAAATCCAACAAAAATGCAGGGGCCTTCCACCTCAGTAAAATTTCTAGGTGTCCAGTGGTGTGGGGCCTGTTGAGATATCCCTTCTAAGGTGAAGGATAAGCTGTTGCATCTGGCTCCTCCCATGACCAAAAAAGAGGCACAATGCTTAGTTGCCCTCTTTGGATTTTGGAGACAACATATTTCTCATTTGGGTGTGCTATTCAGACCCATTTACTGAGTGACCAGAAAAGCTTCTAGTTTTGAGTGGGAACCAGAACAAGATGAAGCTCTATGACAGGTCTAGGCTGCTGTACAAGCTGCTCTCCTGCTTGGACCATATGGTCCAGCTGATCCAATGGTGCTGGAAGTGTCAGTGGCAAATAGAGATGCTGTTTGGAGCCTTTGGCAGGCTCCAATAGGAGAACCACAATGCAGACCCTTAGGATTTTGGAGTAAAGCTTTACCATCCTCTGCAGATAACTACTATCCAATTGAGAAACAGCTATTGGCCTGCTAATGGGCCTTAGTAGAGACAGAACACTTAACCATGGGCCACCAAGTTAACTATGAGACCTGAGTTACCTATCATGAGCTGTGTGTTGTCTGACCCACCAAGCCATAAAGTTGGGTGTGCACAGCAGCACTCCATAATAAAATGGAAATGATATATATGAGATAGAGCTTGAGCAGTTCCTGAAGGCAGAAGTAAATTACATGAGGAAGTGGCCCAAATGCCCATGGCCCCCACTCCTGCCACCTCATCTTCTTTCCCAGCCCACAGCTATGGCATCTTGGGGAGTTCCCTACAATCAGTTGACTGAGGAAGAGAAAACTCAGGCATGGTTTACAGATGGCTCTGCATGATATGCAGGCACAACCTGAAAGTGGACAGCTGCAGCACTGCAGCCCCTTTCTGGGATGTCCCTGAAGGAGAGTGGTGAGGGGAAATCCTCCCAGTGGGCAGAACCTCAAGCAGTGCACCTGGTTGTTTACTTTGCTTGGAAGGAGAACAGGCCAGAGGTGCATTCATATACTGATTCATGGGCTATTGCTAATTATTTGGGTGGATGGTCTGGGACTTGGAAGGAACATGATCGGAAGATTGGTGACAAAGAAGTCTGGGGAAGAGGTATGTGGATAGGTCTTTCTGAGTGGGCAAAAAACATGAAGATATTTGTGTCCCATGTGAATGCTCACCAGAGGGTAACTTCAGCAGAAGAATATTTTAATAAGCAAGTGGATAAAATGACCCGTTTGGTCGATACCAATCAGCCTCTTTTCCCAGCCACTCCTCTCACTGTCCAATGGGCTCATGAACAAAGTGGTCATTGTGGTAAGGATGGAGGCTATGCATGGGCTCAGCAACATGGACTTCCACTCACCAAGTCTGACCTGGCCACAGACACTGCTGATTGCCCAATCTGCCAGCAGCAGAGATCCACACTCAGTCCCTGATATGGCACCTTTTCCTGAGGTGATCAGCCTGCTACTTGGTGGCATGTTGATTACATTGGACCACTTCCATCATGGAAGTGTCAGCAACTTGTTCTTACTTGAATAGATACATACTCTGGATATGGGTTTACCTTCCCTGCACAAAATGCTTCTGCCAAAACTACCATCCCTGGACTTACAGAATGCATTATCCACCATCATGGTGTTCCACACAGCATTGCTTCTGACCAAGGAATCCACTCCACAGCAAATGAAGTGAGGCAATGGGCACATGTCCATGGAATTCTCTGGTCTTACCATGTTCCCCATCATCCAGAGGCATCTGGGTTGAGAAAACAGTGGAATGGCCTGTTGAAGACTCAATTATGGTGCCAACTAGGTGGCAATACATTGCAAGGCTGGGGCAGTGTTCTCCAGGAGGCTGTTTATGCTCTGAATCAGTGTCCACTCTATGGTGCTGTTTCTCCCATAGCCAGGATTCATGGGTCCAGGAATCAAAGGGTGGAAACAGGAGTGGCACCACTCACTATCACTCCTAATGATCCATTAGGAAAATTTTTGCTTCCTGTCCCTGCAAGCTTAAGCTCTGCTGGTGTACAAGTTTTTGTTTCAAAAGGAGGAGTGCTTTCATCAGGAAACACAACAATAATTCCATTGAACTGGAAGTTAAGACTGCCACCTGACCACTTCGTGCTTCTCATGCCTCTGAATCAACAGGCAAGGAAGGAGATTACTGTACTGGCTGGGGTGATTGATCCTATCAAGGGGAAATATCAAGGCAACTGCACAATGGAGGTAAAGAAGAGTTTTCCTTTAATACAGGAGATCCCCTAGGGTGTCTCTTAGTACTACCATGCCCTGTGATTAAAGTCAATGGAAAACTGCAACAACCCAATCCAGGCAGGACTACCAATGGCCAAGAAACTTCAGGAATGAAGGTTTGTGTCACCCCACCAGGCAAAGAACCACAGCCAGCTGAAGTGCTTGCTGAGGGTAAAGGGAACATGAAATGGGCAGTGGAAGAAGGTAGTGATAAATATGAACTATGGCCATGTGACCAGTTACAGAAATGAGGACTATGATGGCATGAATATTTACTTCTTGTTTTGTTATGAGCCTGTTTGTCTGTAAAGCAAATATCTTTGCTTTCTTCTCTGTCTTATTCCCTTGTCATATGACATAAGCTGTATTGTTCATTTTGCAGTATTTAAGTTAAAGGAAATCAGTTTTAAGAGTTAATGTCACCCAAGGACTTGAACCCCATTCTGGAGAGATTTAGTGCATTTCTGGTTGCACATTGGCAGTGGAGTATTGTTACGCAAAATATGTCTGTTATTGTTCTCTACTTAGAGATAAAGTATGGTTTAAGGTGATGTGTATAACTGCCAAGTTGACAAGGGGTGGACTGTGATGGTTAGGTTCATGTGTCAACCTGGCCAGTTAATGGTACCCAGATGTCTGGTCAAGCAAGCACTGGCCTAACCATTACTGCAAGGATATTTGTGGCTAGGTAATAAACCAGAAGGCTGGTTTATTAAATCATCATTCAATTGGCTGCAGCTGTGACTGATTACATCAGTGAAGGGCATGTCTTCCACAATGAGAGAAGGCAATCAGCTGGGTTTAATCCAATCAGTTGAAGACTTTTAAGCAAGACAGATAGAGGACCTTCACTTCTTTGGCTGACTAGCGAAGCATTTCCTGAGGAGTTTGTCAAAGTTCCAGTTCATTGCCTGAGGAGTTCATCGAACACATTCATTGGAGTTGCCAGCTTGCTGCCTGAGGAGTTCATCGAACATCTTCATTGGAGTTGCCAGTCTGCTGCCTGCCCTACAGAATTTGGACTCCAGAATTTGGACTCATGCATACCCACAGTTGTGTGAGACCCTTTTATAAATCTTATATTTATAGGTATCTCTTGTTGATTCTGTTTCCCTAGAGAACCCTAACTAATACAGATATCAAGGTCTGAGAGTCATCTATGCATCAATATTTTGTCCTATAGACCTCATGCAGAGGCAGCCTCACACCTTCCAAGCACTTGTACAGTGGCTATGCTCTCCCTTTAAAACTGGTATGAAGGCTCCCTTCTCTCCAAGCATTGGGATGGTGGCCAGGCTTTCCATGAATGCCAGGACACTGGCCTCACCCTCTTGAAGCATCTTGATGTTTGCCAGTCTCTCTACAAATGCTGGTACACAAGCCTCTGTGAGCATAGGAGTGGCAGCCAGGCTTTCTGCAAACACCAGGGCACATGCCCCACCATCTCCAAGCATTGGGGTGACAGCACTCTCCGTGAACAATGAGTATCAAGAACCTCCTCCTTCAAGTGATGGGGCAGATGTCCTGCCCCCTTCAAACTGAAGGGTGAACCTGCCCTGTCTGCCTATATGGGTGGGCCTGCTCTCTTGACCTGAGGAGAGTTCTTTGGTCCATACCTCAGCATCCATGGTTCTGCCATTGAAGTCAGTCTTCCTTCAATTCATCCCTAGTCTGTCCCTTTCAGTCCAGGCTGGCTGTGGTTCTGTTCATACAAATTTCACAAAAACCTTGCAGCTTTGTGTTCAGTTCACAGGGGTCCAAACCTTAGGGCAATAGAACCTCCCACAGATCCTTCCTGCATAATTGCATTTCCAATCCTGACTTCCACTGAAATGGCTGACTGGCTCCATGCTCAGTTAAACCCTATCATGGAGCCATACTCTCAGGAACTCACTTTCTGGAAACTCAAATAGGTCCCTGAGAGAGCTGCTTCTGGCCCTATTCTCAGAGCACACTATCTGCACAGGCTCAGAATTTTCCAAACCATCAATTTCTGTCTTCTTTGTATGGAGGAGTTCAATTCTCAGATTATCCATTTCTTCTCTCATTTTACTCTAAGCTGCAAGGAGAAATGAGGCTGCACCTTCCGCACTTAAGTTGGAAATCTCCTTAGCTAAATATCCAAGTTCATCCCTCTCAAGTTTTCAGCCTGCCTTCCAACCTCAGAACTCAATTTCCCAAGTTCTCTGTTGCTTTAAAATGAGGATAGCCTTTCTTACAGTTTCCAATAACACACTTACAATTTCCTTCTAAGGCCTCATCAGCAGGATCTTTAGTGTCCATATTTCTACCAATATTGCTCAAAGCAATCTAGGCTTTTTCTCTCAAGCACATCGCAATTTTTCCAGCTTCTATCCATTACCCAATTCCAAAGAGGTTTCCACATTTTAGGCATTTTTAATAGCAGCACCCTACTCCAGTTACCAAATATTGTTTTAGTTTCCTTGCTGTTAAATCAAATACCATGTAATGGGTTGGATTAAACCATGGGAATTTACTGGCTTATGGTTTTGAGGAAGAATTCCAAAGCCAAGGTGTCAAGACAATGTTTTCTCCCAGAAGACTGGCATTTTGGGGCTGGCTGCCTATGTTGTTTGTTCCTTGGCTTTTCTGTCACATGGCAATGCACATGGTAGCTTCTCCTGGCCTCTCCCTTTTCTTCCAGGTTCCATTGGCTTCCATTTTCTGGCTGCTCCACCTGGATTTCTCTCTGTAAGTCTGAATTTCATTCTGTTTATAAAGGACTTCAGTAATAGATCAAGACCCATCCTGATTCAGTTGGGTCACACTTTAACTTAGTTGACCTCAACAAATTTCCTATTTACAAGTTCATATCCATATGAATGGATTAAATTCAAAAGCATGTTATTCTGTGGTGTATAGCTCCAAGCTACTACCCTAGCATACAGAAAGACTACTGATTTTTGCATGTTGATCTTCTGCCCCACTACTTTGCTGAATTTCTTTATTAGTTCTTGTAGCTTTGTTGTGAATTTTTCAGGGTTTTCTGTATATAGGATCATGTCATCTGTAAATAGGGAATTCTTCACTTCTTCCTCTATAATTTGGATGCCTTTTATTTCTTTTTCTTGCCTAATTGCTCTAGCAAGGTCTTCCAGTACATCGAATAATGGTGGTAATAGTGGACATCCTAGTTTTGTTCCTAATCTTAGAAAGCTATCAGTCTTTCACCATTGAGGATGATGTTATCTGTGGGTTTATCATATGTGCCCTTTATCATGCTGAGGAAATTTCCTTCTAGGAATAGAAGGTTTTTTAAAAGTGTTTTTATTGAGAAGGGCTGCTGGATTTTGTCAATTTCCTTTCTGCATCAATTGAGATGATCATGTGGTTTTGTTCATTTCTTCTGTAATTTCATCAATTGATTTTTCTATGTTGAACTACCCTTGTATAACTTGGATACATTCCACTTGATCATGGTGTATAATTCTTTTAATTTGATGTTGGATTCAGTTTGCTAGTATTTTGTTGAGGATTTTTGCATCAATATACATAAAAAATATTAGCCTGCAATTTTCTTCTCATGTCATATCTTTATCAGGCTTGGGTATGAGAATAATGTTGGCCTCATATTATGAGTTAGGGTGTGTTGCCTCCTCTTCAAATTTTTGGATGACTATGAGTAGATTGGTGTTAATTATTCTTGTAATGTTTGGTAAAATTCACCTCATGTGCCATCTAGTCCTCAGCATTTCTTTGCTGGGAGCTTTCTGATTACTGATTCAATCTTTCTACTAGTTATTGGTTTGTTGAGATCTTCTATTTCTTCTTGAATGAGTGTACATAGTTTGTGTATTTATAGGAATTTGTTCATTTCATCTAGGTTGTTATTCATAGTATCATCTTATAGGCCATTTATTTCTCTGGGGTTGGTAGTAATGTCCCCCTTTTCATTTCTGATTGTATTTATTTGTGTTATCTCTCTTTTTTCTTTGTCAGTGTAGCTAAAGTTTTGTCAATTTTATTGATATTTTCAAAGAACTGACTTTTGGTTTTGCTGATCCTCTCTAATATTTTTTCCCTCTATTTCATTTATTTCTGCTCTACTCTTTATTTCCTTTCTTCTGCTCACTTTGGGTTTAGTTTGCTCTGCTTTTTCTAGATTCTACAGTTGTGAAGGTTTTTCTGTGATTTGAGAGCTTTCTTCTCTTTAATGTAGGCATATAGAGGTTTAAATTTCCTTATAAGCCCAGTCTTTGCAGCATTCCATAGCTTTAGTATGTTGTATTTTCATTTTCATTCACCTCAAGGTATTTCCTAATTTCCCTTTTGATTTCCTTTTTCTTTAAAGTACAAAGAACCTTTTCATTTCCCTCAAATCATTTATTGACATGACACTCCATCATTCCCCTAATACTTACATGCATATTTCCCTCAAATAAGGAATTCTACATAGCCATATTACAGTCTCTGTATCAGGAAATCAACACAGAAACATTATGGCCATCTAATCAACAGATCCCATTAAAGT
Organism: Choloepus didactylus; assembly: GCF_015220235.1. Lineage (NCBI taxonomy): Eukaryota > Metazoa > Chordata > Mammalia > Pilosa > Megalonychidae > Choloepus > Choloepus didactylus. The sequence continues at coordinate 159,089,943 of NC_051334.1, read as the reverse complement.
ATAATCAATTGTCCCAATAATATCCCTGGATAGTGAAAGTAGCCAGTCCACCAACACGTGCTGCTTTTAGTTGCCATGGTTTTTTTAAAAACATATTTTATTGTGAAATATAACATATATACAGAAATGTGAAAACTTTTAAAGTACAGGTTAAAAAGTATTTATGGAGAAAATTTCAAAGTATGTTATGGGTTACATTTCCACAATTTCAGTAATTTCCTTCTGGCTGTTCTAATATACTAGAGACTAAAAGAATCCATATAATGATTCAGTCATCATAATTCTTTGTTAATTCTTATCTTGTCGGTTGCTCCTCCTCCCTCTCATTTCATCACTGTCTGAATCTTTGGGGATATCTGGTCAGTGACCACTTTAACCTATTCATATTGAAAAGGGGTGACAACATTATGGGGAAAGGGGATGCAGCTGGTTGATGTTCTTGAGGTGGCTGTTGCCTCTGGGTTTTGGGACTTACCTGGTGTTCTAGTTTGCTAATGCTGCCAGAATGCAAAACAACAGAGATGGATTGGCTTTTATAAAAGGGGGTTTACTTGATTACACAGTTACAGTCTTAAGGCCATAAAGAGTCCAAGGTAACACATCAGCAACTGGATACCTTCACTGGAAGATGGCCAATGTTGTCTGGAAAACCTTTGTTAGCTGGGAAGGCAAGTGGCTGGCATCTGCTCCAAAGTTCTGGTTTCAAAATGGCTTTCTCCCAGGACATTCCTCTCTAGACTGCAGTTCCTCAAAAATGTCACTCTTAGTTGCTCTTGGGGTATTTATCCTCTCTTAGCTTCTCCAGAGCAAAAGTCTGCTTTCAAAGGCCATCTCCAAAATGTCTCTGTAAGCTGAAGCTCCTCTCTCAGTTCCAGTGTGTATTTCAAAGTGTCCCTCTTGGCTGTAGTAAGCTCACTTCTTCTGTCTGAGCTTATATGGTGCTCCAGTAATTTAAATCAGACCCACCCTGAATGGGCGGGGCAACACCTCCATGGAAATTATCCAAGGAAAGATCTTGTCCACAGTTGATTGAATCATATCTCCATGGAAACACCCAAAGGATTCCAAAATCTAATGAACACTAATATGTCTGCCACACAAGATTGCATCAAAGATAATGGCATTTTGGGGGATATAATACATTGAACTGGCACACCTGGCATAGGAACAATATGGACGTTCTAAGTTTCTGAACAATAAACTTAGTGAGTGTATCTTTTATGGAGTCTTAGATAAGGACCTGGGTATTCTTTAGGATTTTTGGGACTTCTAATGATTTGGGCTTGGCATACTGTGCCATTTGGCTTATCTAAATGAAGCTGGCATAAGATTAACCTCCAGGATAGCCTCTTGACACTATTTGAAACCTCAGCCTCTGAAACCTCATTTGGTTACATTTCTTTTCCTCCCTATGTCGGGAAGGCATTCTCAATTCCTTGATGCCAGGGCCAGCCTCATTCCTGGGAGTCATGTCTCACATTGCAGGGAGACACAATGCCCTGGGAGTCATGTCCTATGTAGGGGGGAGGGTAATGAATTTATTTGCAGAGCTGGGCTTACAGAGAGAAAGGCCACATCTGAGCAACAAAAGAGATTCTATGGAAGTGACTCTGAGACATAATTATAGGTAGGCTTAGACTCCCCTTTACAGCAGTAAGTTCCATAAGAGCAAGCCTCAGACTGAGGGCTTGACTTATTAAGTAGGGGGGCCCTAATTTCATATAGCATATATTTTGTCCAAAATAAACAATCATTGTCTCACATTATCCTCACTTAGTTTTACAATCATCATCATTCTCAATTTTAAACAATTATCATAACCCAAAAACTCACTAGAGCTTTTATCTCCCCTCCAATTATTTATCCCTAGTATTAATGTGGTACTAGTAAGGTATTCCTATTAAATATAGTCCATAGTTTGCAATAGGTAGTTTCCCCATATACCAATCTGTTGTTAACTCTTTGTGCAAGTGTCATACCTTAGAAATAGATCATGCAAAAACTTATTTTTATTTGTAGTGTTTATCTATGAGATACATGACTTTAAACAACCCCTTTCAATCATTTTCACCTTCAGTATAGCACAGATGCTTATAATCCCTTTAATGTACTATCATGACCACTATTTATTCCCATACCTTTAAGTTCAACCTCATTAAGAAGTGTGTACATATTAGGTAATCATTCCTCCTTCTCTAGCTTCTTTCTATCTCTAAGTTCCTGTGCCAGTTTGAATGTATTATGTCCCCCAAAATGCCATTGTCTTTGGTGCAATCTTGTGTGGGCAGATGTATTAGTGTTGGTTGGGTTGTGATTCTTTGAGTGTTTCCATGAAGATATGACTCAATCAACTGTGAGTGAAATGTTTGATTGGATAATTTCCCTGGAGGTGTTACCCCACCCATTCAGTGTGAGTGTTCATTGGATCACTGGAGTGGTATAGAGGAATTCACAGAGAGAGGGATCTCAGAGTAGCTAAGAGTGACATTTTGGAGAGCAGCTGCAGCTAAGAGAGGACAAAACTCCCCAAAAGCAAAACTTTGGAGAATGCCATGTTGAAACATAACCTCGGAGCAAGAGGACACCAGCCACATGCCTTCCAAGCTAACAGAGGTTTTCCGGACAGCAATGACCATCCTTCAGTGAAAGTACCCTGTTGTTGGAAACTTTATGGCCTTGAGACTGTAACTTTGTAACCAAATAAACCCCCTTTATAAAAGCCAATCCGGTGTCCCTTGGCTTTCGACTGTTTGGGCGCCAGTTACTCTGAGCGGTGTTCCAAGTGGAGTTAATGATTTTTGAAGCCATGTTATAATTGTTCCCACTAATATCAGGATGCCTGACAAAGCAAATGCCTCCAAGAAAAAATCTCAAAAGTTAAAAAGAAATCCAAAAAGAAAAATTGATGATGAAGAAAAGGAGTTGGCAGAGAAAGAGAGCAATTTTAAGTAAAAGTATTAAAGAAAGGGAGGCGGGGCAAGAAGGCAGACTGGTGAGCTGTAAGTTTTAGTTACTCCTCCAGGAAAGTAGGTAAAAAGCCAGGAACTGCGTGGACTGGACACCACAGAGCAATCTGTCTTTGGGCATACTTCATACAACACTCATGAAAATGTCGAACTGCTGAGATCAGCGAAATCTGTAAGTTTTTGTGGCCAGGAGACCCGCGCCCCTCCCTGCCAGGCTCAGTCCCGTGGGAGGAGGGGCTGCCAGCTCCGGGAAGGAGAAGGGAGAACTGCAGTGGTAGCCCTTCTCGGAAACTCATTCTACTGATCCATACTCCAACCATAGATAGACTGAGACCAGACACCAGAGAATCTGAGAGCTGCCAGCCCAGCAGAGAGGAGACAGGCATAGAAAAAAAAAATAACACGAAAAACTCCAAAATAAAAGCAGAGGATTTTTGGAGTTCTGGTGAACACAGAAAGGGGAAGGGCGGAGCTCAGGCCTTGAGGCGCATATGCAAATCCCGAAGAAAAGCTGATCTCTCTGCCCTGTGGACCTTTCCTTAATGGCCCTGGTTGCTTTGTCTATTAGCATTTCAATAACCCATTAGATCTCTGAGGAGGGCCCTTTTTTTTTTTTTTTTTTTTTAATCCTTTTTTCTTTTTCTAAAACAATTACTCTAAGAAGCCCAATACAGAAAGCTTCAAAGAATTGCAATTTGGGCACGTCAAGTCAAGAGCAGAACTAAGAGAGCTCTGAGACAAAAGGCAATAATCCAGTGGCTGAGAAAATTCACTAAACACCACAACTTCCCAAGAAAAGGGGGGTGTCCGCTCACAGCCATCATCCTGGTGGACAGGAAACACTCCTGCCCATTGCCAGCCCCATAGCCCAGAGCTGCCCCAGACAACCCAGTGTGACGGAAGTGCTTCAAATAACAGGCACACACCACAAAGCTGGGCGTGGACATTAGCCTTCCCTGCAACCTCAGCTGATTGTCCCAGAGCTGGGAAGGTGGAGCAGTGTGAATTAACAAAGCCCCATTCAGCCATCATTTGAGCAGACTGGGAGCCTCCCTACACAGCCCAGCAGCCCAGAACTGCCCTGGGGGGAAGGCACTCACCTGTGACATAGCACAGTCATCCCTCAACAGAGGACCTGGGGTGCACAGCCTGGAAGAGGGGCCCACTTGCAAGTCTCAGGAGCCATACGCCAATACCAAGGACTTGTGGGTCAGTGGCAGAGACAAACTGTGGCAGGACTGAACTGAAGGATTAGACTATTGCAGCAGCTTTAAAACTCTAGGATCATCAGGGAGATTTGATTGTTAGGGCCAACCCCCTCCCCGACTGCCCAGAAACACGCCCCACATACAGGGCAGGCAAAACCAACTACACTCGCAAGCTTGGTACACCAATTGGGCCCCACAAGACTCACTCCCCCACTCACCAAAAAGGCTAAGCAGGGGAGAACTGGCTTGTGGAGAACAGGTGGCTCGTGGACGCCACCTGCTGGTTAGTTAGAGAAAGTGTACTCCACAAAGCTGTAGATCTGATAAATTAGAGATAAGGACTTCAATAGGTCTACAAACCCTAAAAGAACCCTATCAAGTTCAGCAAATGCCACGAGGCCAAAAACAACAGAAAATTATAAAGCATATGAAAAAACCAGACGATATGGATAACCCAAGCCCAAGCACCCAAATCAAAAAACCAGAAGAGACACAGCACCTAGAGCAGCTACTCAAAGAACTAAAGATGAACAATGAGAGCATAGTACGGGATATGAAGGAAATCAAGAAGACTCTAGAAGAGCATAAGGAAGACATTGCAAGACTAAGTAAAAAAATGGATGATCTTATGGAAATTAAAGAAACTGTTGACCAAATTAAAAAGATTCTGGACACTCATAGTACAAGACTAGAAGAAGTTGAACAACGAATCAGTGACCTGGAAGATGACAGAATGGAAAATGAAAGCATAAAAGAAAGAATGGGGAAAAAAATTGAAAAAATCGAAATGGACCTCAGGGATATGATAGATAATATGAAACGTCCAAATATAAGACTCATTGGTGTCCCAGAAGGGGAAGAAAAAGGTAAAGGTCTAGGAAGAGTATTCAAAGAAATTGTTGGGGAAAACTTCCCAAATCTTCAAAACAACATAAATACACAAATCATAAATGCTCAGCGAACTCCAAATAGAATAAATCCAAATAAACCCACTCCGAGACATATACTGATCACACTGTCAAACACAGAAGAGAAGGAGCAAGTTCTGAAAGCAGCAGGAGAAAAGCAATTCACCACATACAAAGGAAACAGCATAAGACTAAGTAGTGACTACTCAGCAGCCACCATGGAGGCAAGAAGGCAGTGGCACGATATATTTAAAATTCTGAGTGAGAAAAATTTCCAGCCAAGAATACTTTATCCAGCAAAGCTCTCCTTCAAATTTGAGGGAGAGCTTAAATTTTTCACAGACAAACAAATGCTGAGAGAATTTGCTAACAAGAGACCTGCCCTACTGGAGATACTCAAGGGAGCCCTACAGACAGAGAAACAAAGACAGGACAGAGAGACTTGGAGAAAGGTTCAGTACTAAAGAGATTCGGTATGGGTACAATAAAGGATATTAATAGAGAGAGGGAAAAATATGGCAAACATAATCCAAAGGATAAGATGGCCGATTCAAGAAATGCCTTCACGGTTTTAACGTTGAATGTAAATGGATTAAACTCCTCAATTAAAAGATATAGAGTCGCAGAATGGATCAAAAAAAATGAACCATCAATATGTTGCATACAAGAGACTCATCTTAGACACAGGGACACAAAGAAACTGAAAGTGAAAGGATGGAAAAAAATATTTCATGCAAGCTACAGCCAAAAGAAAGCAGGTGTAGCAATATTAATCTCAGATAAAGTAGACTTCAAATGCAGGGATGTTTTGAGAGACAAAGAAGGCCACTACATACTAATAAAAGGGGCAATTCAGCAAGAAGAAATAACAATCGTAAATGTCTATGCACCCAACCAAGGTGCCACAAAATACATGAGAGAAACACTGGAAAAACTAAAGGAAGCAATTGATGTTTCCACAATAATTGTGGGAGACTTCAACACATCACTCTCTCCTATAGATAGATCAACCAGACAGAAGACCAATAAGGAAATTGAAAACCTAAACAATCTGATAAATGAATTAGATTTAACAGACATCTACAGGACATTACATCCCAAATCACCAGGATACACATACTTTTCTAGTGCTCATGGAACTTTCTCCAGAATAGATCATATGCTGGGACATAAAACAAGCCTCAATAAATTTAAAAAGATTGAAATTATTCAAAGCACATTCTCTGACCACAATGGAATACAATTAGAAGTCAATAACCATCAGAGACTTAGAAAATTCACAAATACCTGGAGGTTAAACAACACACTCCTAAACAATCAGTGGGTTAAAGAAGAAATAGCAAGAGAAATTGCTAAATATATAGAGACGAATGAAAATGAGAACACAACATACCAAAACCTATGGGATGCAGCAAAAGCAGTGCTAAGGGGGAAATTTATAGCACTAAACGCATATATTAAAAAGGAAGAAAGAGCCAAAATCAAAGAACTAATGGATCAACTGAAGAAGGTAGAAAATGAACAGCAAACCAATCCTAAACCAAGTACAAGAAAAGAAATAACAAGGATTAAAGCAGAAATAAATGACATAGAGAACAAAAAAACAATAGAGAGGATAAATATCACCAAAAGTTGGTTCTTTGAGAAGATCAACAAGATTGACAAGCCCCTAGCTAGACTGACAAAATCAAAAAGAGAGAAGACCCATATAAACAAAATAATGAATGAAAAAGGTGACATAACTGCAGATCCTGAAGAAATTAAAAAAATTATAAGAGGATATTATGAACAACTCTGTGGCAACAAACTGGACAATGTAGAAGAAATGGACAATTTCCTGGAAACATATGAACAACCTAGACTGACCAGAGAAGAAATAGAAGACCTCAACCAACCCATCACAAGCAAAGAGATCCAATCAGTCATCAAAAATCTTCCCACAAATAAATGCCCAGGGCCAGATGGCTTCACAGGGGAATTCTACCAAACTTTCCAGAAAGAACTGACACCAATCTTACTCAAACTCTTTCAAAACATTGAAGAAAATGGAACGCTACCTAACTCATTCTATGAAGCTAACATCAATCTAATACCCAAACCAGGCAAAGATGCTACAAAAAAGGAAAACTACCGGCCAATCTCCCTAATGAATATAGATGCAAAAATCCTCAACAAAATACTTGCAAATCGAATCCAAAGACACATTAAAAAAATCATACACCATGACCAAGTGGGGTTCATTCCAGGCATGCAAGGATGGTTCAACATAAGAAAAACAATCAATGTACTACAACACATTAACAAGTCAAAAGGGAAAAATCAATTGATCATCTCAATAGATGCTGAAAAAGCATTTGACAAAATCCAACATCCCTTTTTGATAAAAACACTTCAAAAGGTAGGAATTGAAGGAAACTTCCTCAATGTGATAAAGAGCATATATGAAAAACCCACAGCCAGCATAGTACTCAATGGTGAGAGACTGAAAGCCTTCCCTCTAAGATCAGGAACAAGACAAGGATGCCCGCTGTCACCACTGTTATTCAACATTGTGCTGGAAGTGCTAGCCAGGGCAATCCGGCAAGACAAAGAAATAAAAGGCATCCAAATTGGAAAAGAAGAAGTAAAACTGTCATTGTTTGCAGATGATATGATCTTATATCTAGAAAACCCTGAGAAATCAACGATACACCTACTAGAGCTAATAAACAAATTTAGCAAAGTAGCGGGATACAAGATTAATGCACATAAGTCAGTAATGTTTCTATATGCTAGAAATGAACAAACTGAAGAGACACTCAAGAAAAGATACCATTTTCAATAGCAACTAAAAAAATCAAGTACCTAGGAATAAACTTAACCAAAGATGTAAAAGACCTATACAAAGAAAACTACATAACTCTACTAAAAGAAATAGAAGGGGACCTTAAAAGATGGAAAAATATTCTGTGTTCATGGATAGGAAGGCTAAATGTCATTAAGATGTCAATTCTACCCAAACTCATCTACAGATTCAATGCAATCCCAATCAAAATTCCAACAACCTACTTTGCAGACTTGGAAAAGCTAGTTATCAAATTTATTTGGAAAGGGAAGATGCCTCGAATTGCTAAAGACACTCTAAAAAAGAAAAACGAAGTGGGAGGACTTACACTCCCTGACTTTGAAGCTTATTATAAAGCCACAGTTGCCAAAACAGCATGGTACTGGCACAAAGATAGACATATAGATCAATGGAATCGAATTGAGAATTCAGAGATAGACCCTCAGATCTATGGCCGACTGATCTTTGATAAGGCCCCCAAAGTCACCGAACTGAGCCATAATGGTCTTTTCAACAAATGGGGCTGGGAGAGTTGGATATCCATATCCAAAAGAATGAAAGAGGACCCCTACCTCACCCCCTACACAAAAATTAACTCAAAATGGACCAAAGATCTCAATATAAAAGAAAGTACCATAAAACTCCTAGAAGATAATGTAGGAAAACATCTTCAAGACCTTGTATTAGGCGGCCACTTCCTAGACTTTACACCCAAAGCACAAGCAACAAAAGAGAAAATAGATAAATGGGAACTCCTCAAGCTTAGAAGTTTCTGCACCTCAAAGGAATTTCTCAAAAAGGTAAAGAGGCAGCCAACTCAATGGGAAAAAATTTTTGGAAACCATGTATCTGACAAAAGACTGATATCTTGCATATACAAAGAAATCCTACAACTCAATGACAATAGTACAGACAGCCCAATTATAAAATGGGCAAAAGATATGAAAAGACAGTTCTCTGAAGAGGAAATACAAATGGCCAAGAAACACATGAAAAAATGTTCAGCTTCACTAGCTATTAGAGAGATGCAAATTAAGACCACAATGAGATACCATCTAACACCGGTTATAATGGCTGCCATTAAACAAACAGGAAACTACAAATGCTGGAGGGGATGTGGAGAAATTGGAACTCTTATTCATTGTTGGTGGGACTGTATAATGGTTCAGCCACTCTGGAAGTCAGTCTGGCAGTTCCTTAGAAAACTAGATCTAGAGCTACCATTCGATCCAGCGATTGCACTTCTCGGTATATACCCGGAAGATCGGAAAGCAGTGACACGAACAGATATCTGCACACCAATGTTCATAGCAGCATTATTCACAATTGCCAAGAGATGGAAACAACCCAAATGTCCTTCAACAGATGAGTGGATAAATAAAATGTGGTATATACACACGATGGAATACTACGCGGCAGTAAGAAGGAACGATCTGGTGAAATATATGACAACATGGATGAACCTTGAAGACATAATGCTGAGCGAAATAAGCCAGGCACAAAAAGAGAAATATTATATGCTACCACTAATGTGAACTTTGAAAAATGTAAAACAAATGGTTTATAATGTAGAATGTAGGGGAACTAGCAGTAGAGAGCAATTAAGGAAGGGGGAACAATAATCCAAGAAGAACAGATAAGCTATTTAACGTTCTGGGGATGCCCAGAAATGACTATGGTCTGTTAATTTCTGATGGAAATAGTAGGAACAAGTTCACAGAAATGTTGCTATATTATGTAAGTTTCTTGGGGTAAAGTAGGAACATGTTGGAAGTTAAGCAGTTATCTTAGGTTAGTTGTCTTTTTCTTACTCCCTTGTTATGGTCTCTTTGAAATGTTCTTTTATTGTATGTTTGTTTTCTTTTTAACTTTTTTTTCATACAGTTGATTTAAAAAAGAAGGGAAAGTTAAAAAAAAAAAAAAAAGAAAAACAAGGAAAAAAAAAAGATGTAGTGCCCCCTTGAGGAGCCTGTGGAGAATGCAGGGGTATTCGCCTACCCCACCTCCATGGTTGCTAACATGACCACAGACATAGGGGACTGGTGGTTTGATGGGTTGAGCCCTCTACCATAAGTTTTACCCTTGGGAAGACGGTTGCTGCAAAGGAGAGGCTAGGCCTCCCTATATTTGTGCCTAAGAGTCTCCTCCTGAATGCCTCTTTGTTGCTCAGATGTGGCCCTCTCTCTCTGGCTAAGCCAACTTGAAAGTTGAAATCACTGCCCTCCCCCCTACGTGGGATCAGACACCCAGGGGAGTGAATCTCCCTGGCAACGTGGAATATGACTCCCGGGGAGGAATGTAGACCCGGCATCGTGGGACGGAGAACATCTTCTTGACCAAAAGGGGGATGTGAAAGGAAATGAAATAAGCTTTAGTGGCAGAGAGGTTCCAAAACGAGCCGAGAGATCACTCTGGTGGGCACTGTTACGCACACTTTAGACAACCCTTTTTAGGTTCTAAAGAATTGGGGTAGCTGGTGGTGGATACCTGAAACTATCAAACTACAACCCAGAACCCATGAATCTCGAAGACAGTTGTATAAAAATGTAGTTTATGAGGGGTGACAGTGGGATTGGGAAAGCCATAAGGAGCAAACTCCACTTTGTCTAGTTTATGGATGGATGTGTAGAAAAGTAGGGGAAGGAAACAAACAGACAAAGGTACCCAGTGTTCTTTTTTTCTTCAATTGCTCTTTTTCACTCTAATTATTATTCTTGTTATTTTTGTGTGTGTGCTAATGAAGGTGTCAGGGATTGATTTAGGTGATGAATGTACAACTATGTAATGGTACTGTAAACAATCGAAAGTACAATTTGTTTTGTATGACTGCGTGGTATGTGAATATATCTCAATAAAATGATGATTAAAATAAAATAAAATAAAATAAAATGCCAAAAAAATTATAGTTCAATACTTTAATGGTATGGTAATTAATTTTTTGTTTTAATAAAGTAATTTTCCTAGATTAAAAAAAAAAGTATTAAAGAAAATGAAGAAATTCAATATCATCTCAACTGCCTGAACAAAAGGAAGAAATAGATAAAATAGTGGAGACCACAGAGTCAATGACTGGGAATATTCAAAGCCTCAAAAGCAAACTTCAGGTTCTGACAAGTGAGGTGGATGAAGAGGAAGAGAAGGTGAAAAAGATATTTCAAATGGATGGTAGTGAGGTACTCTCTCTTCCAGAACTTTCTCAGAACAGTCTCAAAGCACCAATACTTCAGAAAGAAATTTTGATGCTTATCCCAAATCAGAACGCTCTTCTAAAGGACTTGGATGTTCTTCATAATTCATCCCAGATGAAGGATATGTTCACTTTCATTGAAGAAGCCTACAAGAGACTTGATGCCTCTTAAGTTTTTATAGGAGATTGTTTTATATTAATTTAAAGCTTGTGAATTTATATAGCTGTTAGCCTACCGTGATACTTCAGAGGCTGAGGCTTCTGTGGGAATTATTATCCCTTAATAATTACATGTACTCTAAAATTAGCCTGTGCAGATCTGCTATAAGCATCTAGTATAGTCCTGGAGACTCTGTTTTAGCAACTGGCAAGCCTGGAAAAATCACATTTATTATTTGCTACATCTCTGGTTGTTTGCCTGGAACCATTAAATAAGAACCACCACAGTCCATTAGTTAATAGTGGCTGAATGGAGGTCATTTATTGCTTAGTGCAGATAAAATATGCTACAAGTTAATATATGTAGTCTTTGTGTGGTACCTAGTACCTAGTTTGCTATCGTTAATAGCATTTACCTGGTCTCTTGCAGTTTGTATCTGGTCAACTAGATCCTGAGAAACCCCCAAATGCCTTTAGTCTTTTACAGAACTCCCTAGTCTTTTTGTGAAGTAGTTAAGATTTGCCAGGTGCCTTTAACTGTGAAGGTAGCATCAACATTTTATTTCTTTGGCTGAATTAGTGAATAGATATTGAATATTTATTTTCCACTGTGATCAAAGCATGTTTTTTTTTTTTCAGAAAACTATTAAAAAGAAATTCCTAAGCAAGTTTATTCTCTTTAGTGACCCCTTTAAACAAAGACCAAACAAAAGAACCTTTCTTTCTAAAACATTTTTTTCCTCACTGTGGTAAACGTATGTATATATGTGACTAAATTATCACTACTATATGGAGAAATCATTTCTAACCAACTACAGTCTGTAGCATGAGTTACTTTTATCTATTTGTGAAATAAAATCACTAAAATTTCATTATTTTTCTGTCTAACCGAGATTATTTTGTCAGTTAATTTAGAAGATTACATAATTCTCTCAGTACCCTCCAGGCAAAGTTCACTAGAAACACACCTGTAGCTAAAAAGGTGTGTTTGTGTTTTTGTTTAATGCTCATTGCAACAAAAGATACCACATGCCATGAGTTGGCCCAGTAAAGAGTCAAAAGCAATATCCTTTTAGGAAATAATGGCAAAGGGTTTGGGAGAGAAAGAAAGTCTTCAGGAAAGCAAATCTGCAATGTAGCATTAAAAAAAAAAACATTGTGATGTGAATGGTTTGGACTGCCTACTACATGCCAGACAAAGCAACTAAAAGAACTTTACAAAATGTCTTAAAACTGTAAAACCTTTTACTTAGAAACTTAAAGCTTCATGTTTTTGGAGTGACTAGTAGAGCTTCAACTCATTGATTTTTTTCTATATATATATATCATGATGTTTATAATAGCTTTGGGGAGGTATTTCCCCAAACCTTTATTTGAATAAAGGTTACTTGAAATAACCTTTATTTCAAGGTTACAATGAACACGTACTGTTTCTCTCAGAATATCTGTTTAACATACTTTTAAAAGTCAACTGGAAATTTGATTTATCATTGTTGAATGATTAGTTCCTCACTATGCATGAACTGGTGTAACTTATAGCTTTGAAAAGTATATGATCTGGTCTGGGAGGGAGGGGTACGGGATTCTTGGTAGTGGTGTTGACTGACCTTATTGCTGTATTTTATTTTATTTTTACTTTTACTTTTATCCTTTAATGAACATGTGTAAGTGCTAACTGTGGAGACGAATACAAAACCATATGATGATACTGTAAAACAGTTTATGGTACACTGTGGATAACTGTACGGTATTTGAAACTTGTGAATGTCTTACAGTTATTGATGTCATCTGTCTTTGGTTATAACACCAGCCTGTTGTGTTTGTGAAAATGTGAAAAACACACCTTCATTGTTCCTGCTCTCCTAGTCCCATAAACAGGAGTCATCGCAAAAAAAAAAAAAAAAAAAAAAAAAAAGCCAATCCATTTCTGATATTTTGCATAACAGGCAGCATTAGCAAACTGGAATAGTCCCCTATATTTTACATATAAAACACTGATTTTACATTATCCAGGGGGGAATCATATTGGTGATAACATACAATATCTCTCCTTTTTTGTTTGATTTATTTCACTCAGCATTATGTCTTCAAGTTTCATTCATGTCATCACATGTTTCAGGACTTCATTCTTTCTTACTGCTGCATAGTATTCCATTGTATTATATACCACATTTTATCCACTCGTCTGTTGAAGACACTTGGATTGTTTCCATATTTTGGCAATTGTGAATAATGCCACTGTGAACATCGGTGTGCAATTGTCTGTTCATGTCACTGCTTTCAGAACTTCTGAGTATATACCAAATAGTGGAATTGCTGGGTCATAAGATAACTTGATATTTAGTTCTCAGAGGAACCGCCAAACTGTCTTTCACAGTGTCTATACCATTATACGTTCCCCCCAACAGTGGATAAGTGTTCCAATTTCTCCACATCCTTTCAGTATTTGTAGTTGCCTGTTTGTTTAATGGCAGCCATTCTTATTGGTGTGTGATGATATCTCATGGTAGTTTTGAGTTGCATTTCTCTAATACTTAGTGTTCCATTTTGCTAAAGCTTCTGGAGTACAAATTACCAGAAATGGTTTGGGTTTTACTATTGGGGTTTATTAGTTCACAAACTTCCAGTTCTAAGGCCATGAAAATGCCCAAATTAAGGCATCAAGAGATAGATGCCTTCTCTGAGGAAAGGCCGATGGCACCTGGGGTTCCTCTGTTACATGGGAAGGCACATGGTGACATCTGCTAGTCCTTCTTCTCCTGGGTTCTGGTTTCAAAATGGCTTTCTCCAAAATGTGTCTGGCTTCTATCTCTCTTAGCTTTTCTACACTCTCTTCAAAATATCTCTGCCTTTTTTTCCTGTCATAGAGAGCTCCAGCAAGGGAGCCAAGACTCACCCTGAATGGATGGGGTCACCTCTCCATGGAAACAATCTTATTAAAAGTTCCCACTCACCAATAGGTCTGCCTCCACAAGAGTGGATTAAAAAAACATAGTCTTTTATGGGGTACATAACAGATCCAAACCAGTATAGCTAGTGGTGGTGAACATTTTTTCATGTGCTATTTAGCCATTTGTATTTTCTCTTCAGAAAAATGTCTTTTTATATCTTTTGCCCATTTTGTAATTGGGCTATTTGTTCTTTTATCAATGAGTTGTAGGATTTCTTTATACATGCTGGATATCAGTCATTTATCAGGTCTATGGTTTCCAAATATTTTCTCCCCTTGAGTTGGATGCCTTTTCACCTTTTTGACAAAGTCCTTTGAGGCACAGAAGCTTTTGATTTTGAGGAGTTCCCGTTTATCTATTTTTTTCTTTTGCTGCTTGTGCTTTGGCTATAAGGTCTTAAGAAGCTATCTCCAATTACTAGGTCTTGACATTTCCCTACATTATCTTCTAGAAGTTTTATGGTACTGACTTTTATATTGAGGCCTTTGATCCACTTTGAGTTAATTTTTGTATAGGGTGTGAGGTAGGGGTCCTCTTTCATTCTTTTGGATATGGATATACAGTTCTCCCAGTCCCATTTTTTTTAAAAATTCAGTTTTATTGAGATATCTTCACATACCATACAATCATCCATGGTGTACAATCAACTGTTCACAGTACCATCATATAATTATGCATTCATCATCCCAATCTATTTTTGAACATTTTCTTTATACCAGGAAGAAGAAAAATAGGAATAAAAAATAAAAGTAAAAAAGAACACTCAAATCATCCCCCCATCCCACCCTATTTTTCATTTAGCTTTTGTCCCCATTTTTCTACTCACCCATCCATACACTGGGTAAAGAGTGTGATCTACAGGATTTTCACAATCACACTGTCACCCCATGTAAGCTACATAGTTATACAATTATTGCAGTTTGATAGTTTTGGGTATTTACTTCTAGCTATTACAAAACACCAAAACTTAAGAAGGGATATCTATATAGTACATAGGAATGCCCACCAGAGTGACCTCTTGACTCCATTTGAAATCTCACAGCCACTGAAATTTTATTTTGTTTCATTTTGCTTCCCTCTTTTGGTCAAGAAGACCTTCTCAATCCCATGATGCTGGGTCCAGGCTCATCCCTGGGAGTCATATCCTGCATTGCCAGGGAGATTTACACCCCTGGGAGTCAGGTCTCATGTAAGGGAGAGGGCAGTGAGTTCACCTGCTGAGTTGGTTTAGCTAGAGAGAGAGTCCCAGCCCCATTTTTTGAAGAGACTATTCTGTCCCAGTGCAGTGTATTTGAGGGTCTTCTCAAAAATCTGTTAACCACAGAGCCAAAGATGGCAGCATAGGGAGGAGTGGAAGCTAGTTAGTCCCCCTGGAACAACTAATAAGCAACCAGGAACAGCTAGTAAATAATCTGGAATAACTGCAGGGGGACAAACGTGACCATCCACTCCTCATATATCAACCTGAATTGGGAGGAATTCCCGAGATTGCAGCATAAACTCTGTAAGTAAAAACTGCAGATCCAAGCTGGGAGCCCCCTCCTGCACACAGCCCGAGCTGCAAAGCCTCATGATGCTAGAAAGAAGCTGTCTCTGAGCAATCAAATATAGCACAGCTCAGCTCCAACTGGAGTTTTAATTAACAAGTGTGGACTGCTCAATATGAATCCCTAACAAGCATACAGAGGCTTTGGGTGAAGACTGACCTTGGAGAGCTGGAGGGTGGCCATGGACTATCCCGGAAGGGGGATTTCTGTCCCTGTTTTGGCTCAGTGGAGAAAGCCTCAGCCATTTTCAGTTCCCAGTGCTATGACCCAGACAAGGGTGGAGATAGCATAGTCAGAGAGAGAGAGACCCTTGAAGTGCTAATGACCTCTCCCTAGGGGGTCTATCTTCCCTAAGAGGAAAGGGGTGGGGTCCAGCTCTACTACATCCATCTTCCATTCAGAAACAGACTCCAGAGCCTGGGGGAAAACAGCCATGGGCCACACCTCCTTACACCAGTCTGGAGTTACAGGCTGACAGGTGCCACCTGCTGGGCAGAAAAGCACAATGACCTGAGGCCTCACAGGTTGTACTAATTTTCTAAGACACCCTCAGGGAAACCAGATACTGAATAGTTCTTCCTTCTGAGATGGGAGCCTGTTTTGGTCTGGGAGAACCTGATTGGGGTAACCAGGGAATGATGCCTAGACAACAGAAAACTACAACCTACACTAAGAGAAACAAATTTATGGCTAAGTCAAAGCAATAAACTTACCCTTCAACTGAGATACAGGAACTTAAATAACTAATACTAAGTCAATTCAAAAAGTTTAGGGAAGATATGGTGGAACAGATGAACTATATAATGAAAACACTGGGTGTATATAAGGTAGAAATTGAAAGTTCAAAAAACCAACTGGCAGAATCTATGGAAATGAAAGGCACAACACAAGAGATGAAAGACACAATGGGAACATACAACAGATCTCAAGAGGCAGAAGAAAACACTCAGGAACTGGAGAACAAGGCCCCTGAAAGCCTACACACAAAAGAACGGATAGAGAAAAGAATGGAAAAATATGAGCAATGTCTCTGGAAACTTAAGGACAAAATGAAAATTGTGAATATACATGTCATTTGTGTCCCGAAAGGAGAAGAGAAGGGAAAAGGGGCAGAAGCAATAATAGAGGAAATAATCAATGAAAATTTCCCATCTCTTATGAAAGACATAAAATGACAGATCCAAGAAGCACAGCATACCCCAAACAGAATAAATCTGAATAGGCCCACACCAAGACACAATAATCAGATTATCAAACATCAAAGATAAAGAGAGAATCCTGAAAGCAGCAAGAGAAAAGCGATCCATCACATACAAAGGAAGCTTGATAAGACTATGTGTGGATTTCTCTATAGAAACCATGGAGGCAAGAAGGAAGTGGGGTGATATATTTAAGATACTGAAAGAGAAAAGCCAACAATCAAGAATCCTATATCTGGCAGAACTATCCTTCAAATATGAGGGAGAGCTTAAAATATTCTCTGACAAACAGACAATGACAGAGTTTGTGAACAAGATACCTGCTCTACAGGAAACACTAAAGGAAGCACTGCAGACAGAAAGGAAAAGACAGGAGTGAGAGGTTTGGAACACAATTTAGGGAGATAGTAGCACAGCAATGTAAGTACACTGAACATAGATGACTATGAGTATGTTGAAAGAGGAAGGTTGGGACCATGTGGAACACCAGAACAAAAGATGAAGGATAAAGACTGGGACTGTGTAACTCAGGGAATCATAGGGTGCTCAATGATTGTAACAAAAGGTACAAATTTGTTTTTACATGAGGTAGAACAAATGAATGTCAACATTGCAAGGTGTTAAAAATAGGGTGGGATTGGGGGGGAAATACAATCAATGCAAACTAGAGACTATAATTTACAGAAACATTGTATTATGCTTCCTTTAATATAACAAAGGCAATATACCAAAGCTTAATGAATATGGGGGGTAGGGGAAGGATGTGGGACTCCTGGCATTGGTGATGTTGTCTGACTCTTTATTCTACTTTAGGTTAATGCTATCTTTTCTTTTGTTGCTTTCTAGTTATCATTTTCTGGTGTTGTTTTATTTCTCTCTCTCTTTTTTTCTTTTTCTTTTGTCTCTCTGCCTTCTTTGACTCTTCCTCCTCTTTGGGGAAGAAATGGAGATGTCCTTATATATATAGTGATGATGGTGCTGAATACATAAATACATGACTATACAGGGAACCAACAATTGTTTACTTAGGATGGAATGTATGGTGTGTGAACAAAACCGTCTTAAAAGAAAGGGGTTGATGAAGAAAACTTGAATGAAATTAGATAGACACATAAAGGCAAATATTGCAGGATCTCACTGTTATGAACTAATTATAATATGTAAATTCATAGACATGAAATATAAATTACCAGGATATAGAATGAGGCTAAATAATGGGGAGTGTTTGCTTAGTATGAGCAGAATGTTCAACTAGGGTGAACTTAAACATTTGGAAATGGGCAGGGGTGATGGTAGCATGTTGTGAGAATAACCAACAGTGCTGAAAGGTTTGTGAAGGTGGTGGAAAGGGGAAGCTCAGAGTCATGTATGTCACCAGAAGGAAAATTGGAGGTTAAAAGATGGGAACATATAAAACAGTGAATCTTGTGGTGGACAATGTCTGTGATTAACTGCAAAAATATTAGAAATCTCTTTCATGAAGTAGAACAAATGTAAGACACTATAACTAGAAGTTCATAATAGAGAGGCATATAGGAAAAAATATATACCTACTGCAAATTATATACTACAGTTAGTAGTATTTTAACATTCTTTCATCAACAGTAACAAATGTACTATATCAAAACTATGAATCAATAATGGAAGGGGATGTTTAGGGGTATGGGAGGATTTGAGTCTCCTATTTTTGTTTTTATTTCTTTTCTGGAGTAATGAAAATGTTCTAAAAATTGAAAAAAAATTAATTGCGTTGATGGATAAACAGCTGTATGATGGTACCATGGGCAATTGATTGTACACTTTGGATCTTTGGATAGTTGTATGGTATGTGAACAATCTCAATAAAAAATATATTTAAAAAATCAGTTGACCGTACATCTCAGGGTCTATTTCCAAACTCTCAATTCAATTCCATTGATCAATATGTCTAACTTCATGCCAATACCCTGCTGTTTTGACCACTGTGGCTCTATAGTATGCTTTAAAGTCAGGAAGTGTAAGTCCTCCCACTTCATTCTTTTTTAGTTTTTTTTTTAGAAATTCAAGACCCCCTTCCCTTCCAAATAGATTTGATAACTAGGGTTTTCCAAGTTGGCAAATAAGTTGGAATTGTATTGAATCTGTAGATCAATTTGGATAGAATTGACATCTTAACAACTTTTAACATTCCTATCCATGAACACAGAATACCTTTCCACCATTAAGGTCCTCTTTGATTTCTTTTAGTAGAGTTTTGTAATTTTCTGTGTAGAGGTCTTTTATATCCTTGTTTAAGTTTATTCCTTGATATTTGATTCTTTTAGTTGCTTTTGTGAGTGGAATTTTTTTCTTGATTACCTCTTAAGTTAGGTCATTGCTAGTGTATAGAAACATTTCTGATTTTTTGCATTAATCTTGTAACCTGTCACTTTGCTGAATTTTTTATTAGCTCAAGTAGCCTTGTCATTGATTTCTCAGAATTTTTGAAATATAGGATCGTATCATCTGCAAATAATGAAAGTTTTACTTCTTCATTTCTAATTTGGATGCCTTTTTGTTTCTTTTTCTTGCTTAGTTGCTCTGGCTAGAACTTCTAGCCCAATGTTGAATAATAGTGGTGACAGTGGGCATCATTGTCTTGTTACCGATCTTAAGGGAAAGGCTTTTACTCTCTGCTGGCAGTGGGTTTTTCATATATACCCTTTATTATATTGAGGAAGGTTCCTTTAATTCCTACTTCTTGAGGTGTTTTTATCAAGAAAGGATGCTGAATTTTGTCAAATGCTTTTTCAACTCTTTTGAGATGATAATTTGATTTTTCCCTTTCAATTTGTTAATGTCTTGTATTAGATTGATTTTCTTAAGTTGAATCACCCTTGCATACCTGGAATGAGCCCCACTTGGTTGCGGTGTGTAATTCTTTAATGTGCATTTGGATTTGATTTGCAAATATTTTGTTGAGAATTTTTGCACCTATATTCATTAGGGAGATTGGTCTGTAGTTTTCCTTTCTTGTAGTATCTTTATCTGGTTTTGGTGTTAGAGTTAGGTTAACTTCATAAAATGAGTTAGGTGTAGTTCCTTTTTCTTCAATTTTATGAACGACTTTGAGCAGGAATGGTGTGAGTTCTTTTTGGAATGTTTGGTAAAATTCCCCTGTGAAGCCATCTGGCCCTGGCCTTTTCTTTGTAGGATTATTTTTGATGATTGATTGTTTCTCTTTGCTTGTGATTGATTTGTTGAGAGCTTCCATTTCTTCTTGAGTCAGTTTAGGTTGTTCATATGTTTCCAGGAAATTGTCCATTTCTTCTATGTTGTCTAGTTTGTTGGCATACAGTTGTTCATAGTATCCTCTTACGATTTTTAAAATTTCTTCAGGATCCATAGTAATGATCCCCCTCTCATTTCTGACTTTGTTTGTTTGGATCTTTTCTATTTTTGCCCTTGTCAGTCTAGCTAATGGTTTGTCAACCTTGTTGATCTTCTCAAAGAGTGGACTTTTAGTTTTATTTATTCTCTCTGTTATTTTTTTGTTCTCCAGATCATTTATTTCTGTTTTAATCTTTGTTATTTCTTTTTTTCTACTTGCCATAGGGTTTGTTTGCTGTTCATTCTCTAGCTTCTTCAGTTGTTCAGTTAGGTCTGTGATTTTAGCTCTTTTTTCCTTTTTATTGTATGTGTTTAGAGCTTTAAATTTCCCTCTCAGCACTGCCTTCACTGCATCCCATAGGTTTTGATACATTGTGTTTTCATTTTCACTTGTCTCCAGATATTTATCTGTTTCTCTTGCAATTTCTTCTTTGACACACAGATTGTTTAAAATCGTGTTGTTTAACTTCCATATATTTGTGAAAGTTCTGATTCTTTGGTGGTTTTTGATTTCAAGTTGCATTCCACTATGGTCAAAGAATGTGCTTTGAATAATTTCAGTCTTTTTAAATTTATTGAGACTTGTTTTTGCTCCTGCATATGATCTATCCTGGAGAACATTCCATGAGCACTAGAAAATAAATGTATATTCTGTTATTTTGGAATGCAACCATCTATATATGTCTGTTAAGTCTCATTTAATACATTGCTCAGGTTCTCAATTTCCTTATTGGTTTTCTGTCTAGTTGTTCTATCTATAGAAGAGAGTGGTGTATTGAACTCTTCCACTATTATTGTAGAAACCTGTTGCTACCTTCAGTTTTGCCAATGTTTGCCTCATTTACTTTGGAGCTCCTTGGTTGGGTGTGTAAACATTTATGAATGTTATTTCTCCCTGGTGAATTTTCCCTTTTATTAATATATAGTGTCCTTATTTGTCTCTTATGACATCTTTGCATTTAATGTCTATTTTTTTCTGGTATTTGTATAACTACCCTGCTTTCTTTTGGTTACAGCTTGTGTGTAATATTTTTTCCCATCCTTTCACTTTCAGTCTCTTTGTGTTGCAGATGAGTCTTTTGTATACAGCATAGTGATGAATCATACTTTTAAATACATTTTTCTAGTCTATATAATTTAATTCAGGAGCTTAATCCATTCACAAAGTTATTGTTGTAATGGCCATTCTTGAATGAACTGTCTTATCCTTTGGTTTTTATTTGATAAATCTATTTATTCCCCTTCTCTCTTTTTCCCTTTATGTTACCCTTACTAGTAGTCTTCAGTTCTGTGCCCTTCTCCAGTCCTCTCTTTCCTTTCTTTTTCGTTTTACCAGTCAGCAAAACTCCCTTTAGTATCTCTTGCAAGGCAGGTCTCTTGTTAACAAATTGTCTCAGCATTTGTTTGTCTGTGAAAATTTTAAAGTCTCCCTCAATTTTGAAGGTGAGCTTTGCTGGGTAAAGAATTCTTGGCTGGCAATTTTTCTCTTTCAGAATCTTAAATATGTCATATCACTGCCTTCTCACTTTCATGGTGCCCATTGACTAATCAGTAGTTAGTCTTAATGTGGTTTCCTTTGTATGTGTTGAATCACTATTCTCTTGCTGCTTTCAGGGGTTTCTCCTTTTCTTCAGCATTTGACAAGCTGATTAGTATGTGTATCAGATTGGGTCTGTTTGGATTTATTCTATTTTGGAGTTTGTTGGGATTCTTTGATTTGCATATTTATGTCTTTCATATGGGAAGTTATGCCCAACTCTCTCCTCAAATACTGTTGCTGGCCCTTCACTCTTCTCTTCTCCTTTTGGGACACCAATGATTCTTATATTTGTGTGCTTCATTGCCCTATCTCTGCCTTCTTTGGGTTTTATAGGTTCCCGTTTCATCTTGGCTAGCTCCCACCTTGTGTGCTCATCATTCTGAAGATCTTTCTTGTTTACAACCAGGGTGATGTGCACACTGGGACAGAAGTGCTTGACTTTTGGGGTCCATTTTTTCTGGGATGTGTTCTAAACTATCAGGGCTGTTGATGGAGAAACACATCAGTATTTCATCAGTTTCCTTGTAGAAGAGGGTCTTCAGGTGATCATAATCTTCCTGCCTAGCAGTGTCCCACAAAGCGAACTTTACCTGCTTTCCATCCACTTCAATATTTGCCACATAATTCTCAAACACCGTGGGCACGTACACATCTGTGGACTGGTCCTTGCTGAAAACTATGAGCAAGCAGGTCTTGTCACAGTCTCCATCACCAATAATCACCAGCTTCTTCCAAATGGCAGCCCTTGCTTACAAATGTGCTGCAACATGTATGGCCTGTGTGGTAGAAACTCTACAAGGAATCTTGGACTTCTCTGATGAAAGACAGTCAGGCACTTAACTCCAAGTACAGCCTCTTTGTTCTGTATGTCATGAGTTGGGAGGAACTGGTGGGTCATTGAGGAGACTGCAGACTAACAAGAGAACTGATGGAGCTTGGTAGGCAGTGAGCCTGCCTACAGCATTTAAAGCTGCATTTTTTATTTGGTTCTTGCACAATTACTGCAACCCTTAAGCTGTTTTCCAGAGTTTTGAGGAAGATGGCTCTGCAAGTTTTTTCTAGTTGTTAACAAGTTTCTTTTGGGGAATGGCTCCCTGTAGCATTTTCCACTGCTATCTTGGTCTCTATTGCCTCTTTAAGTGTCCTCTATACTAATTGGTTACCCAACTGTGTTGTGGTATTTAACCATTACAGAACCCTGTTGATACCAGGATTTTTCATCTTTTGGCCCAGTGACCTGATCATTTGTCCCTTTCTTAATGCATTGCTTTCATGCTTCAGAAACTAGTATCTAGGCTACTGTAGTCAGATCCAAGCTGTATCATTCTATTGAATTTCAACCCTGCCTTCCTTATTATTCCCAAGAAATGTTTGGGTTAATTTATAATCTTCCTGTTATAAGACATCAATTACCTTATGATGTGGTCTGTTTCTGAGGGTATCTGTACATCTATGGGAGGTTGATCATGAGCAGTACTAATGTCCAACTGTCTCTCTTTCATCATGAATACAGTTTTTTTAAATTCAATTTTATTGAGATATATTCACAAACCATACAATCATCCACAGGGTACAATCAGTTGTTCACAGTACCATTATATAGTTGTGTATTCATCACCACAATCCATTCTTGAACATTTTTATTGCCACACACAAAAATAAAAAGAATAAAAATTAAAGTAAAAAAGAATACCCAAAACAACCCATACTCCCCACCTGTACCTATTATTCACTTACTTTTTGTCTTTACTTTCTATCTTTCCTTCTGGTGTCCTACATGCCCCTAACCTTCCTCTTTCAACTGTGCTCACAGTCATCTTTGTTCAGTATACTTACAATATTGTGCTATCATCACCCAGTATTGTGCTATCCATTTCTAGATCTATACAATTAATCCTGTTGAACATTCTTTGCTCCTTCAGCATCAAATGCCTGATCTTTACCCTTTTACTATCTCCTGGTATCTTCATTTCTACACTCTTCTCCAAATCTCTCTCTCCTGTATTTTCCTGTCTGTCTGTAGCACTCCTTTTAGCATTTCTTGTGGAGGAGGTCTCCTGTTCATGAACTCTCTCAGTGTCTATCTGTAAATATTTTAATCTCTCCCTCATTTTTGAAGGGCAGTTTTGCCAGATGTAGGATTCTTGCTTGACAGTGTTTCTCTTTCAGTATCTCAAATACATCATACCCCTTCCTTCTTGCTTCCATGGTTTCTACTGAGAAATCTGCCTTTAGTCTTATTGAACTTCCCTTGTACGTGATGGATTGCTTTTCTCTTGTGCCTTTCAGAATTCTCTCACTGTCTTGGACATTTGACAATCTGATTAGTAAATGTCTTGGAGTAGGTCTATTTGGATCAATTCTGTTTGGGGTATGCTGCACTTCTTGGACCTGTAAGTTGATATCATTCATAAGAGTTTGGAAATTTTCATTGATTATTTCCTCTATTATTCTTTCTGCCCCTTTTCCCCTCTCTTCTCATTCTGGGACATCTATAACACATACATTCATGTGCTTCATGTTGTCATTCAGTTCCCAGAGCCCCTGCTCATATTTTTCCTTTCTTTTCCCCATCTGTTCTTTTGTGTGTAGGATTTCAGATATCCCATCTTCTAGTTCAGTAATCCTTTCTTCTTCCTTTCCATGTCTGCTGTTGTATGTCTCCATTGTGTTTTTCAGCTCTTCTATTGTGCCTTTCATTCCCATAAGTTCTGCCATTTGTTTCTTCAAGCTTACGAATTCTTCCTTGTGGTCACCCAGTGTCTTCTTTGCATCCTTTATCTCTTTTGTCACATTTTCTTTCAACTCATTGATTTGATTTAGAAGATTTTTTTGAACATCTTTAATTAGTTGTTTCAATTCTTGAATCTCAGTTGGGGTGTTAGTTTGTCCCTTTGACTGGGCCATATCTTCATGTTTCCTGGTGTGGCTTGTGATTTTTTGCTGTCTAGGCATCTGATTTTTTTGATTAGTTTATTCTGGAGGTTGTTTTCTCTCTTTTGCCTTGGGTTTGCTTGTTGATTTTCTTTTATCTCTGTATTTCTTTGTTCCTCAAGCTGGTCAGTTTTCAGATTTGCTCTGCCCCCATTCTTCCCCCCAAATCAGGTACCCACCATGGTCTGCCACAGGGATGGGAGTTAGGCACTGAGTACCCCAGGAAGTTCACTGTGTGTGGTAATATAGATCTGCTGGCTTCCAGTGGTGCTATTTTCCACTAGTCAGCAGACATGGGTTTGTTTTAGAGCCCTGCTTTGACATTTGGGTTGTCCATATTTATCAGCCAAAACCAGGCTGGGTTTCTGTTCAGGGTGTGTAGACCAGCTTCTGTGGTCCTAATAAAGGGTCTGGGTCACTTGCACTTTCCAGACTGTCCAGAAGATGGTGCTCTTCAGTAACTTTATTGTCCTCAGAGGCTGCTTTGCCTCTGAGCACAGGCTGTGTTTACACAGGTGAGCTGAAGCTGCAGGATTCCCATGCCCTCAATTTGCTGGCCAAAATATGGCTCGATGTGGGGCTAAACCTGTGGCATAGTCCTTCCTCAGCTGACCCAGTACTCCAGCCATTCCCAAAGCAGGGAAATGGCCACCAGCTCCCACTTTCCTCAAGGGTGGGTGAAGGGTTTTCAGGCCTTGGGCTGGAAACATAGTCTCTGTCCATCATTTCTCAGTCTCTTTGTCCCTCACTGACCTGGGCCTTGAATTGTCCTTTTCTGTCCCCCAGGTCTTCAAATAGTGGGGGTATGTCTTACTGCTGTGATAGATTTTAAAACCTGTGCCCCTTGGCAGAGAGATTCCAAAACGAGCCGAGAGATCACTCTGGTGGGCACTCTTACGCACACTTTAGACAACCTTTTTTAGGTTCTAAAGAATTGGGGTAGCTGGTGGTGGATACCTGAAACTTTTAAACTACAACCCAGAACCCATGAATCTCGAAGACAGTTGTATAAAAATGTAGCTTATGAGGGGTGACAGTGGGATTGGGAATGCCATAAGGACCAAACTCCACTTTGTCTAGTTTATGGATGGATGTGTAGAAAAGTAGGGGAAGCAAACAAACAGACAAAGGTACCCAGTGTTCTTTTTTACTTCAATTGCTCTTTTTCACTCTAATTATTATTCTTGTTATTTTTGTGTGTGTGCTAATGAAGGTGTCAGGGATTGATTTAGGTGATGAATGTACAACTATGTAATGGTACTGTAAACAATCGAAAGTACAATTTGTTTTGTATGACTGCATGGTATGTGAATATATCTCAATAAAATGATGATTAAAAAAAAAAAAAATAAATAAAACCTGTGCCCCTGGTGGGAGAGTTCCCATCTGTTGATTCTGTGCCTTTCCAACACTGAACCCAAGTTAGGGTGAGGGGAGAAGACTGGCTGGTCTGGGATGAAATATTCCTACCTGATATTTCTTCTCTTTCTTTAATTCAGCATCTGCAGTGTCCTTCTCCAGTCTATATCCTCTACCAGAGTTTTAAACAATTCAGATTCCTTTTTTTTTGTTTGAATCTCTGGAGAGGAGTTTTCAGTAGCTGTTTACATCACCATGTTGATGACATCACATGAATACAGTTTTCAACTAACATATCCCCTTCAGTGGTAGAGACAAATGCCTATTTGTATACCCAAGAGGGACAGTATCTTTGCATAAGGCCCTATCTTTGCTAAAATATATGGTACGTGCCCTTCATCATCAATTGGGGGCAATACCTTATTTAGAACTCCACCCTTCAATAATTAATTTTCAGTTCCAAATGCCATTTAGTCTTTGTAATAGTCATACCAGAATGTGGTAGTGTGCAGAAATATGATAATTTACCTCTTCTACTAAGATTTCTGTTTTAGTTTCCTAGGCAGCTCAAAGCAAATACCATGAAATTGTTGGTTTGAAAAGTAGGAATTTATTGACTTATGGATAGAGTCTGGGAAAATGTCCAATCAAGGCATCATCAAGGCCATGTTTTCTTTCTGATGACTGGCTGCTGGCAATCCTTGGCTCTTCTGCCACATGGCAAGACATATGGTAGTGACTGCTGATCTCTCCTTTCTCTTCTGGGTTTCATTAATTTCAGCTTCTTGCTTCCATGGCTTTCCTCTCTCTCTCTCTCTCTCTATATATATATATATATCTATCTATCTATCTCTATCTCTATCATCTCTATCTCTCTCCATTCTGTTCATACAGGACTCCAGTAAGAGGATTAAGATCCATCCTGAATGAGGGTCACACCTTAACTGAAGTAGCCTTGTCAAAAGGTCATACTTACAATGAGTTTATAGCCACAGAAATGGATTAACTTTAAGAACGTGTTTTTCTGGGGTACATAAATCTTCAAACCACCACAGTTACCATGGTATTATATCTATTATTTCCCACTGTGTATTAGCTATAATGTTTACAGTTGGTTATTAGGCCCTTACCTCTATGAGGGCTAATTGCAATTAGGTCTGTGGTATGGGTATATTTTTTGTTGATATATCCCTCTTTACCCTTTTGTATATGTCTATCCTGGTTTCTAAGATCTCAAGTTTTCTTGTTTTCCTAATTCTTTCCTAGTTTGCTTTCTATCACTTCTAAAGTTAAAACTTTCTCCTGGGAAAGAGGTTTTAGTTCATTTTATACATTCTACAGTCACTCTCCATGCTTACCAAGGACTTTCCAATATTTCCAGGCCAACCTGATTCCCAGAGCCAAGGCATTCTAGGCACAGGCATTATTTAATGACTTCTTGACTTTTTCAATTATAATTTTATAACATTTTCTTCTCTATCCCTGTCCTAGTACAAGCTTCTTTCCCCATGTAGTAAAGTCCCCCATTCCTTTTTAGCAGTGAACTCTACCTCCCTTCAGTATTGAACCCACACTTTGATTTCTGAAATCCAAAACCATGATTAGATGCTTTGTCAGTGTTTACCAAAGATTCCTGATCAGGAAAGCAATTGCAAGGAGCATATTGTCTCCTAATTAGGTCTTGCAAATCACTTTGAGTTATTTTTTTGCTTCTCTATCTCTCTATCCTCTCCCCACAATTTCCAGATAAGGTTTATATAATGTCCAAATCGAGTCAACTTGAGAATATACGTTGAGGAAGGGGCACAGAAAACTTTAGAAAGGGCACATGACACCCCAGAGTTTTATCTCCCCATCATTGTCTTTTTATTCTTGGATGCAGATTAAAACAGGATTAAGAGGAACAGAATCTGGGCCTGCCATCTAGTTGGCTGTGTGAGTATTTGGATCCAACAGTCCAATTAGTTCACAAACTAGAATTTTACTTGATTTGGGGAGACTTAGTCATGTGGAATCTTACTGCTCCTGCAGTTTGAAGTCATGTATAAGGCTATCCTAGCTCCCAAAATGAATACATGCACTAATATCAATGCCTGTCTGTTATATGTGGGAGATTATATACTAGGCTTACAGCAGCATTGCTTCTAGTTTGAGGGCTGAGCCTCAAAACCTTTTTGTGGGACTTTACTCCCCAAATGTCACTTCCTGGGATATATATTTGCTCTGTCTTCTAAGATCATGTCACTGTTAGAGGTGGAGGTGAGATTCAGGTATTATTAAGGGATGGAATTATAGTGGCAATAGGCCAGGGGACTCAGGTGTACTCATGGCCCTACCACCTTTCCTCCCTGTGTGTACCACAAGGGATGTATATGCATAAACAGTTGCAAAGGATATCAAAGAAACATTTTATTATTGACTGGAACATTGGCTCCAAACCTTAGGTCAGCACTCTACTGAGCTGGATTCAACCAGAAAGAGGCTTAGGCTAGATAGACATAGTCTGAACTCAGGACCAAAGCAGATAAAAGGCTTTGCATTTCCCTCAAGTCAAAACAAACTCTCAGATTTTGCCATTCCAATGAGAAAAAGTCACACAGACAAGCTCCTGAGGGAATGAATCTAGGATTAGGCTTTCTACCCATATGAGATAGTTTATATTCCCAAGGCTCCACCCACTAGAAAATGTGGTTCAATGAGTGTCCAGGAATCTGACCCATTAGTTCAGTACTCCTTATGTACTTGGTTAGGAGGATAGGATAAGGATGAGAGAGGAGTTTTGACTCCCTTTCCCTGAAGTCCAATATTGACACTATGCTTAGACTGTTTAGAGGCTCAGCTTCTGTAGCCATGTCAGTTTCCTATGGGCTGTGGTTGATTGTATGTTGGATGTTGCTGGAACATTGTCTAATACACAAGGTATCACAACAGGTACCAGACAGAATGCAAACTTGAGA
This sequence comes from Choloepus didactylus, assembly GCF_015220235.1. Taxonomy (NCBI): domain Eukaryota; kingdom Metazoa; phylum Chordata; class Mammalia; order Pilosa; family Megalonychidae; genus Choloepus; species Choloepus didactylus. Next base: position 159,060,856 of record NC_051334.1, on the reverse strand, counting down.
GCCTGTCATGAGAATTATTACCTATGTGGGTTTCTTATGTACTTAGTACTTTGTGATTATTCTATTCAGAATTGTCAGCTTCAGGCTTTGAAGACAAGTAAACTTGGTTTGGCTCTGTATCAGTTAGCTTTTGCTGCATAAAAAGCCACCCTAAAACTTAGGAATTTAAAAAAAGCCATTTATTTAGTTCACAAGTCTGTGGGTTGGCAATTTGGCTTGGGCTCAGGTGGGTGATTCTTTTGGTTTTGGCTGGGCTCACTCATGTCTCTATGGTCAATTACTGCCCAACTAGGTGACTGGCTTTGGGAGTTGACTGGCTGTTGGCTTGGGCAATGGAGGTGTGTCAGTTTGTATATATTATGTCCCCCATAAAAAAGTCATATTCTTTGATGCAATCTTTTGGGGGCAGATGTATTAGTGTTGATTAGATTGGAATTCTTTGAGTGTTTCCATGGAGATGTGACTCAATGAACTGCGAGTGAAATGTTTGGATAATTTCCATGGAGGTGTTACCCCACCCATTCAGGGTGGGTGTTAATTGGATCACTGGAGTTGTATAAAGGAATTCACAGACAGAGGGACAGAGAGCAACTCAGAGTGACATTTTGAAGAGCAGCTGCAGCTAACAGAGGACAAAACACCATGAGAGCAACATTTTAGAGAATGCCATTTTGAAATGCAACCTAGGAGCAAGCAGACACCAGCCACGTGCCTTCCAAGCTAACAGAGGTTTTCTGGATGCCAATGGCCATCCTTCAGTGAAGGTACCCCATTGTTGGTGCTTTAACTTGGACACTTTATGGCCTTAAGACTGTAACTGTGTAGCCAAATAAACCCCCTTTATAAAAGCCAATCCATTTCTGGTGTTTTGGGTAACAGAAGCATTAGCAAACCAGAATGGGGGTAATTAGGCCACAAATCTCTTATTATCTAGCAGATTAGGTTGGGCTTTTTCATTTGGCAACTTGGCAGGATTCCAAAAGAGGAGCAGATGCTCCCAAGGCTTCCTAAGGCCTATGTTTGGATTTCACACAACTTCCATTAGATTTCCCTGGTCAAGTCTAGTCACAAGTCTAGCCCAGATTAAAGGGTTGGGGAAATTGACTTCACTTCTTGATGGGAGATACTGCTAAATCACTTTGCAAAAGGCCTGGATACAGGGTGACTGGATGGGGAGAGGGGAATCAACCTTATTCCCTTTTTGTTGAGGTGTTCTGGTTTACAGTTAAAGTATGAATAACAGTCCTCTAAATTTAGTATGAATAACAGTATGAATACAGTCCTCTAAATTTAGTCTACTAAATTATAACTAATTATAATTATAACTAATTTAGTATACTAAATTATAACTTATGAGTCCCCATGTATGCAGCTCAGTAGAAAGTCCAAAGTCTATCAATTAGAGCCTTCTTTTGTGATATGTCTGTGAGGGGCACAAAGATATTTTATACCTGCCCCCTTGACTTTACCATTTTGAACTAGTGGAACTTTTGTTCCAGCAGTCCCACCCCCCCCAATCTATTTTGGCTACAAAATCTCTTGGACTTTCTGTTTCTGAGTTCAGACATGTATATCACACTTATGCAAACTGAGGTAGAGACTGCTTAGTTGTCTCCCAATGTACATATTTCATTTCCTGCTTAGTAATAAGAATGTTTGTTTTCAGCAGCACACATTGCCACTTGACTAAAAGACCACATTCCCCAGATACCTTTGTAGCTAGGTGTGGCCATGTACTAAGTTTTGACCAATGAGATGTGTAAACATAAATGACATTACAACTTCTGAAAAGTATCCTTAAAAGGAGAAATTTTCTTCATCCTTTTCTCTTTCCTGCTGGCTGGAATGTGGACTCGAAGTTTGGAGTTCAAGCAAAAATCTTGATCTATGTGGATCCATAACAAGGATGATAAAGCAGCTGGATGGAAGGAGCCTAGGTCTCTGATGATGTTGGAACTGCCTACCAGCCCTGGACTACTTCCATCTCCAGACTTCTTGAGAGAGAAACAGTTTTCCATGTGTTTTGTTTAAGCCATTGTTAATTTTGTTGCTGTTAGTATTTGTGGCTCTATCCTAAATGATACACAACACTGATGAACTTTTATTGAAACAGACTCCACTGAGCCAACTAAAGTCCTTGATAAACTTTGTAAACTACAGATAAAGAATTTTTTTCATTGGGATTGATTAGTTTCCTTTTTAACTTAATGGTAGGGATTTGATTTTATCAATAAATTATTTTTTCATACTTATATTTATCTTGGCATTTGTGCCAGTTTGAATGTATTGTGTCCCCCAAACGCCATTATCTTTGATGTAGTCTTGTGGGGCAGACGTTTTGGTGCTGATTAGATTTGCTTGGAATGTGCCCCACCCAGCTGTGGGTGATGACTCTGATGAGATATTCCCATGGAGGCATGGCCCCACCCATTCAGGGTGGGACTTGATCAGTGGAGCCATATAAATGAGCTGACTCAAAGAGAAGGAACTCAGTGCAGCTGTGAGTGACATTTTGAAGAGGAGCAAGCTTGCTAGAGAGGAACGTCCTGGGAGAAAGCCATTTTGAAACCAGAGCTTTGGAGCAGACGCCAGCCACGTGCCTTCCCAGCTAACAGAGGTTTTCCGGAAGCCATTGGCCATCCTCCAGTGAAGGTACCCGATTACTGATGTGTTACCTTGGACACTTTATGGCCTGAAGACTGTAACTGTGTAGCCAAATAAACCCCCTTTTTATAAAAGCCAATCCTTCTCTGGTGTTTTGCATTCCACAGCATTAGCAAACTAGAACAGCATTATAAATTTTTATTTGTGGACATTATTTTATCAAGGTCTATTTTCCTTGGTCAAATTTTATAATCTCTTCTCAAATTTTACACTCTTTTCAATAAAGTATGAGTTTTCTGTAAAATTACTCTATAATAAATTTCAGCAGCTTCACCACTTGTCATTTTTTTCTGTGGTGGTGATTTCCACTGTTTAAATTCCTCAGGTCAGTTTTTATAGTTTCAATGTGGTTTCTCAGTTTTTTCCTATTAAATATTGCCATGTGCAGTTTTAGACATTGACAATTTTAATTTTGTGTTGGTTGGTTCTAGTGTTTATATTTATTATGTTTTGGAAAGTTAATATTAATTTCTTGGTGATTCCACAAGGAAATTGTTGGCAATTCTCCTCAGGTGTTCCAGAATTGCCCCATTCTTCAAGATGAGTCTATGCACATCAATAATTCTGAACGGTTTTCCCCATGTGATTTGTTCCTGGCAATCTTGTAGTGCAAATTCTCCTAGTCAAAATTGCAATTACCATTAATTTAAATGGGAAAAATATCATTCATACTAGAGTCCCCAAATTCACAACTATTTTTGTTAACATCTCCAAATTCCCCTTAAAATGGACTCACATGTTTCAATAATTAACATTTCTTATTGTAACACAACCTAACTAGTCAGTTTTCCCTAATATAATTATGGCTGTTTACCAGCTATTCTTAAACTTTGTAGCTATTGTACATTCAACACATAAAACTATGTGTTCTGTTTTGGATGTATTATGTTCCCCAGAATGCCACATTCTTTAAAGCAATCTTGTGGGGGCCGATGTATTAGTGTTGATTAGGTTGGAATCTTTTGATTGTTTCCGTGGAGATGTGACTCAATCAACTGTGAGTGAAATGGTTTTGGATTATTTCCATGGAGATATGGACCTCACTCATTCAGGGTGGGTCTTGATTTAATCACTGGAGTCCTATAAAAGAGCTCACAAACAGAAGAACCTCAGAGCAGCTGAGAGTGACATTTTGAAGATGGCCATTGAAAGCCGATGCTTTGGAGATACTATCCCAGTGTTTGCCCCAAGATATGCTAAGACAGATCCCCCAGGCACTTAGAGAGAAACATCCTGGGAGAAGGAAACAAAGAATGCACAGGAGCTGAAAGAAGAGCTGGAACATAACCTGGGATCAGCAGAAGCCAGCCACATGCCTTCCCAGCTAACAGGTTTTCCAGATACCATCAGCCATCCTTCAGTGGAGGTACCCTATTGTTGATGCCGTAGCATGGACACTTTTATGACCTTAAGACTGTAACTTTGTAACCAAATAATCCCCATTTATAAAAGCCAATCCATTTCTGGTATTTTGCATAATGGCAGCATTGGCAAACCAGAAGAGATTTTGGTACCAGAAGTGGAGTGTGGCTCAGTTTGCAAATACCGAATATGTTGGAATGGCTTTTAAAAAAAAATCAGTTTTATTGAGATATATTCACAGACCATATAATCATCCATGGCGTACAATCAACTGTTCACAGTACCATCATATAATTGTGCATTCATCACCCCAATCTATTTTTTAACATTTTCCTTACACCAGACAGAATACAAATAAGAATAAAAAATAAAAGTAAAAAAGAACACCCAAATCATCCCCCATCCCACCCTATTTTTCATTTAGTTTTTGTCCCCACTTTTTTACTCCTCTATCCATACACTGGATGAAAGGAGTGTGATTCACAAGGTTTTCACAATCACACTGTCACCGCTTTTAAGCTGCATAGTTATCCAATCATCCTCAAGAATCAAATCTACTGGGTTGGAGTTGGATAGTTTCAGGTATTTACTTCTAGCTATTCCAGTACACTAAAACCTAAAAAGGGATATCTATTTAGTGCATAAGAATGCCCACCAGAGTGACCTCCCAACTCCATTTGAAATCTCTCAGCCACTGAAATTTTATTTTGTTTCATTTTGCTTCCCCCATTTGCTGAAGAAGATTTTCTCAATCCCATGATGCCAGGTCCAGGTTCATCCCCAGGAGTCATATCCCGCATTGCCACGGAGACTTACACCTCTGGGAGTCAGGTCCCATGTATGGGGGAGGGCAATGTGTTAACCTGCTGAGTTTGCTTAGCTAGAGAGAGAGGGCCATATCTTAGCAAAAAAGAGATACTCAGGGGGAGATCCTTAGGCACAATTATAAGCAGATTTAGCCTCTCCTTTGCAGTAATGAGCTTCATAAGGGCAAGCCCCAAGATAGAGGGCTAGGAATACCAAACTGTCAGTCCTCAATGTTTGTGAGAACATCAGCAACAACCCAGGTGAGGAAGTCCAACACTTCCACATTTTCCCCATCTCCTCAGGGGGGCCCTGCATATATATTTCTATTCCCTGCCCAAATTACTTTGGGATGTGTCACTATTTCACCCTAACCTAGGCAAACCTACCAGATCTCACTTCCTATTTAAAGTTCCATGTAATTATTGTGTTTGAATAAACTGACTGTACAAGTTAAATTGTTTAGAAAATAGAGATCCTACACCAAATAAACATCTCTTCCCTTGGTCTCACATGGAAGTTGAAGTTTAAAAACATGGTCAGTATTGTCCTTTACCCTTTGACCTGATTTGCCATAGTCCTAACCCGATCTGCTTCATTCATATCTCTAATTGAAGTCTGGACTCTTTTTCAGCTTTTCTAACAGTTGCCGAATGCACTAATGCTGACATTCATATCCATCAAGCTCTAGCTCTGAGTTTCAGGTGTCACACAGATACCTAAAGTTCCAGGGACAAATAAGGTTATAGACAAAGAGATCAGCATCTCAGTATTTGGAGATAGCCATTACAATTCAGGAATAGATGTGACTGCTGTAAGCGCTTACAATCTAGGGACCATTACAGTAAGTGTTCCCCTGATAAGCTGTGCTCTAAGATCCAATTCTAAGTTTACACATTGTAGTTAGTCCATATTGGTGAGGCATTATAATGTTTGTCTTTGTTTCTGGAATACTTCACTCAAAATGTTGTCTATCAGATCCATTCACCTTGTTGCATGTCTCACAGCTTCACCCCTTCTCACTGTTGCTCAATATTTCATTGTGTGCATACACTACAGTTCACCATTCTGTTCCTCAGTTGATGTTCCCTAAGGCCACCTCTGCCCCATTGCAAATCATGAATACTGCCTCCTTTAACACCAGTGTGCAAATGTCCATTCTTGTCCCCACTCTCAAATCTTCCAAGTATATACCCTATAATGAGGTTGCAGGACCTTATGGCACCCACTTACCTAGCTTCTTGTGGAAGCACCACACTGTCCTCCAGATAGGCCACACCATTCTACCTCCTCACCAACAGTAAGTAGGTCCATCCCTCTATGTTTTCTCCATCAATTTTATCCCTATTTATAATTTTTCCTACAATTTTATAGAGATATATTCACATACCATACAATTATCCACAGTGTACAATCAATTATTCACAGTATCATCATATAGTTGTGCATTTATCACCATGGTCAGCACCTGAATATATTGATTACTACAAAAAAGTTTTTAAAGAGTAATAAAAAGATAATAAAAAGAAAAATAAAATATCATTCAACACAATATAATAGTAAGGTCAGACAACACCACTACCAAGTATCCCATATCCCTCCCTTATATCCCCCCTCATACACATTTAACTTTGGTATACTGCCTTTGCTACACTTAATGGAAGCTTACCACAATGTTACTTCTGACCATAGACTCCATTTTGCTTTGATTATACTTTTTCCCCAATACCATCTCTTTTCCAACACTTTGCATGGTCGACATTCATTTGTTCTCCCACATGTAAAAGCATTTTTATATTTGTACATTTAGTCACAATTATTGACCACTCCAGTTTTTGCTAAGTTTTACAGTCCCTGTCTTTATCGTCTATCTTTACCTCTGGTGTCATACATGCCCCTAGCTCTCCTCTTTCAGCTTTACTCACAGACATCTTTGTTCAGTGTACTTACAATATTGTGCTACCAACACACAGTATTATGCTGTCTATTTCTAGATCTCTACAATCAATCCTGTTGAACATTCTGTAGTCCTTCAGTATCAAATGCCCTATCTCTACCCTCTTTCTGTCTCCTGATAGCCTGTGTTATCAGCTTTTAACTCTCAAAGTTTTCTCATTAATATCTGTTCATATTAGTGAGACCCTACAGTATTTGTCCTTTGTTTTCTGGCTAACTTCACTCAACATAGCATCCTCAAGGTTCATCCATGTTATTATATGTTCCATGACTTTGTTCTGTCTTAAAGCTGCATAATATTCCATCATGTGTATATGCCAGTTAGTTTATCTACTTCATTGATGGACATCTGTGCTGTTTCCATCTCTTGGCAATTGTGAATAATGCTGCTATAAACATCAGTTTACAAATGTCCATTCATGTCTTAACTTTCAGTTACTCTGGGTATGTACCTAGTAATGGAATAGTTGGGTCATATGGCAAATCTATACTTAGTTTCCTGAGGAACCACCACAATGCCTTCCAGAGTGGTTGCACCATTTTACATTCTCACCAACAGTGAATAAGTGTGACTCTTTCTACACATCCTCTCTAGCACTTGTAGTTTTCTGTTTTTTAGATAATGGCCATTCTGGTAGGTGTGAGATGATATCTCATTGTGGTTTTGATTTGCGTTTCCCTAATAGCCAGTGAAGTTGTGCATTTTTTCATATGTTTTTGAGCCATTTGTATTTCCTCTTCAGAAAAGTGTCTGTCCATGTCTTTTGCCCATTTTTTAATTGTTTTTTTTGTCTTTCTGTTGTTGGGTTGTAGGATCTCTTTATATATTTGGGATATTAAACCCTTATTGGATATGTGGTTTCCAAATATTTTCTCCCATTGCATAGGCTGCTTTTTCACTTTTCTGACAAAGTCCTTTGATGTAAAAAAGTGTTTAATTTTGAGGATCTCCCATTTGTCTATTTCTTCCTTGGTTGCTTGTGCTTTGGTTGTAAGGTCTAGTAAACCACCTCCTATCACAAGATCTTTAAGATATTGCCCTATATTTTTTTCTAAGTGTCTTATGGTCTTAGTGCTAATGTTTAGGTCTTTGATCCATTTTGAGTTAATTTTTGTATAAGGTGTGAGATAGGAGTCCTCTTTCATTCTTTTGGAAATGGATATCCAGTTCTCCAATCATCATTTATGAAGAGGCTGCTCTGTCTCAGTTGCTTTGGCTTGACTGCCTTATCAAAGATCAATTGTCCACAGATGTGAGGGTCTATTTCTGAACACTCAATTCAATTCCTTTGGTTGATATATCTTTCCATATGCTAGTACCATGCTGTTTTGACCACTTGTAACTTTGTAATATGTTTCAGGGTCAGGTAGCATGAGACCATCCATTTCATTTCTTTCTCAAAATATTTTTGGCTATCCGGTGCACCTTGCCCTTCCAAATAAATTTGGTTATTGGTTTTTCTGTTTCTGCAAAGTAAGTTGTTGGGATTTTAATTGGTATTGCATTGAATCTATAAATCAGGTTAGGTAGAATTGACCTGTTAACTATATTCAGGCTTCCAATCCATGAACACATGAACATGGTATGTTCTTCCTTTTTTTTAAAGGTCCTGTTCAATTTCTTTTAGCAGTTCCTTGCAGTTTTCTCTGTATAGGTCTTTTGTGGCCTTGATGTGGTGTATTACATAATTGATTTTTTTGTGTTGAACCAGCCTTGCATACCTGGAATAAATCCCACCTCATTGTGGTGTATAATTCTTTTAATGTGCTGCTGGATTTTACTTGCTAGTATTTTGTTGAGGAGTTTTGCATCTACATTCATTAAAGAGATAGGTCTAATATTTTCTTTTTTGTAGTATTTTGTTCTGACTTTTGTATTATGGTGATGTTGGCTTCATAGAATGAGTTGCATAGCTTTCCCTCCTCTTCAATTTTTTTTTGAAGAGTTTGAGCAGGATTGGTGCTAATTCTTTCTTGAATGTTTGCTGGAATTCAAATGTGAAGCCATCTGGTCCTGGGCTTTTCTTCTTTGGGAACTTTTTGATGACTGTGCTGGTTTGGATGTATTATGTCCCCCAGAACTCCATGTTCTTTGATGCAATCTTATGGAGACAGACTATATTAGTTTTGATTAGATTGGAATCCTTTGAGTGTTTCCATGGAGATGTGACCCGCCCAATCATGAGTGATGCCTTTGATTAGGGTGTGACCTCTTGATTGAATGTTTCCATGAAGGTGTGGCTCCACCCATTCATCATGGATCATTATTGGATAACTGGAGTACTTTAAAAAGAGCCACACAGGCCCAGATGCTGTTGCAGCCTAGAGAGGAACATCCTGGGAGAAAGCCATTTTGAAACCAGAATTCCAGAGCAGATGCCAGCCATGTGCCTTCCCAGCTAACAGAAGGTTTCTGGATGCCATTGGTCATCCTCCAGTGAAGGTACCCTTTGTTGATGCCTTACCTTGGACACTTTATGGCCTTAAGACTGTAACTTTGTAACCAAATAAACCCCCTTTATAAAAGCCAATTCGTTTCTGGTGTTTTCCAAAAGGGCACCATTAGTAAACCAGAACGCTGACTCAATCTCTTTACTTGTGATTGGTTTTCTGAGGTTGTCTATTTCTTCTTGTGTCAATGTTGATCATTCACGCTTTTCTAGGAAGTTGTCCATTTCATCTAAGCTGTCTAGTTTATTAGCATATAGCTGCTCATAATATCTTCTCATTATCTCCTTTATTTCTACAGGGTCAGATATTATGTTTCCTTTCCCATATCTGATTGTATTTATTTGCATCTGCTCTCTGTTTTTTTTTTTTTTTTGTTGTTGTTGCTAGCCTATCTAGGGGTCCATCAATTCAGTTGCTGTTCTCAAAGAACCAACTTCTAGTTTCGTTGATCCTCTCTATTGTTTTCATGCTCTCAATTTCATTTAATTCTGCTCTTATCTTTGTTATTTCTTTCCTTCTGCTTCCTTTGGGGTTAGTTTGCTGTTCTTTCTCTAGTTCCTCAAGGTGAAAAGTTAATTCCTCTATTTTTGCTTTGTCTTCTCTTTTTTTCTAGGAATTCTTTTTTTAAATGCAAATTTACTGAGATGTAATCACGTAACATACAATCATTCAAACTGTACAATCAGTTGTTCACATTATCATCATATCATTGTGCTTTCATCACCACAATCAAACTTTGAACATTTTCATTACTGCCAAATATAAAATGAATATTAAAATAAAAAAATCCAAAACATCCCATTCCCCTCCTCCCATTTTTCATTTACTCTTTTTAATACAGTTTAATTGATATATTTACACACCCTACAGTCATCCACAGTGTACAATCAGTTATTCACAGCACCATCATAGAGTTGTGTGTTCATCACCAGAATCAATTTTTGAACCTTTTCCTTACTCCAAAATAAAAATAAAATAAAAAAGAACACCTAGAGCTTTCCATCCCCTCTATCCCACCCTATTCCTCATCTAATTTTTGCACCCATTTTCCCACTCATCTTTCCATATACTGGATAGAGAGAGAGTGAGCCACAAGGTTTTCACAGTCACACAGCCACCCTATGCAATCTACATAGTTATACAGTCATCTTCAAGTATCAAGGTCACTGGGTTGCAGTTTGACAGTTTCAGGTATTTTCCTCTAGCCATTCAAACACTCTAAAGACTAAAAGGTGGTAACTATATAGCACATAGTAATACCCTCCAGAGTGACCTCTTGACTCCATTTTAGTCTCTGCCTCTGGAACCCTACTTTGCTTCATCTCTCTTCCATCTTTTGGTCAAGAATATCTTCTCAATCCTACAGTGGTGGGTCCAGACTCATCTCCAGGAGTCATTTCCTGGTTTGCCTGGGGGATTAACACCACTTGGGGTCACATCCCATGTATGGGGGAGGAGAGGAGGCCACATCTGCGCAACAAAGAGGCTCTCTAGGGGGACTCCTACACACAATTATAATTGGGTTTAGCCTCTCCTTTGCAGCAAATAGCCTCACAGGGGAAGGCCCCTAGACTGAGTGCTCAGCCCACTAAATAGGCAGTCCTTAATGTTTGCAGGAAAATCAGCAATAGCCCAGGTGGGGAAGTCCAACTCCTCCATATTTCTCCCCAGCTCCTCAGGAAGCCCTGCAAATACACTTATTCTCTCTGTCCATATCACTCTGGGATGTGTCGGGATTTCACCCCAGCCTGTACAAACTCACCAAATCCCACTTCCCATTCACTGCTCCCTGCACCTATGGTGTTCAAACTGATCATACAAGTTAAATTATCTAGTGTGCTATAGAAAATATAGATCCTGCACCAGATAAACATCTCCTCCCTTGGTCTTACACATAAGTTGTAGTTTTAAAACCCAGTCAGTATTGTCCGTTACCCTTGGGCCTGATTTTCTTAGTCATAACAAGATCCTCTTCATTTATGTCTCTAAAGTCTGAATTCTTTTTTTCAGCTCTTTCATCCGTTGCCATATGGGGTAATACTGACATTCATAGGTGCCAAGTTCTAGCTCCAAGTCTCCTGTGCCACACAGATACCCAAATTTCCAGAGACCAAATAGGTTATACACAAGGAGCTCAGCATCTCAGGATCTAAAGGTAACCATTACAACTCAGGAATAGATATGACTGCTGTAAGATCTCACAATCTAGAGACCATTACAGTAAGCATTTCCCTGATAAGCTGTGCTCTAAGATTCAGTTCTCAGAGTTTACACATTATAGTTAGTCCATATTAGTGAGGCATTGTATTAGTTAGGGTTCTCTAGGGAAACAGAACCAATGAGAGGTGTCTCTGATTATCAAATTGTAAAAATGACTCATGCAACTGTGGGTATGCACGAGTCCAAATTCTGTAGAGGCATCAACAAGCTGTCAACTCCAAGGAAGATGTCCGATGAACTCCTCAGGAAATGAACCGGCAACTTTGATGAACTCCTCAGGAAATGAACTGGGATCTTCGACGAACGTGTTTGATGAACTCCTCAGGAAATGAACCGGCAACTTCGACAAACTCCTCAGGAAATGCTTCACTGGGCAGCCGAAGAAGAAGTGAAGGTCCTCTATCTGTCTTGCTTATAAGTCTTCAACTGATTAATTGGATCAAATCCAGCCAATTGCATTCTCTCATTGTGGAAGGCACGCCCTTTGATGAGTCATCAGTCACAGCTGCAGTCAATTGACTGATGATCCAATAAACCAGCCTGTTGGTTTATCAACCAGCCTCAAACGTCCTCACAGCAATTGTTAGGCCAGTGTTTGCTTTACCAGACAGCTGGGTCACCTGGCCAAGTTGACACATGAACCTAACCATCACAGGCATTATAATGTTTGTCCTCTCGTTTCTGGCATGCTTCACTCAAAATGCTGTACTCAAGATACATTCACCTAATTGCATGTCTCACAGCTTCATTTCTTCTTGTAGCCAATTTTCTATTGTATGCATACACTACAGTTTACCATTATGTTCATCAGTCAAAATACTCTTATGCCATTTCTGTCTATTGCAAATAGTGAATACTGCTGCCATAGATACTGGTGCATAAATGTCCATTCATGTCCCTGCTCTCTGATCTTCCAAGTATATACCCCATACTGAGGTTGCAGGACCTTGAAACCCTGACATACCTAGCTTCTTGTGGGACCACCATACTGTCCTCCTGATAGGCTACACCATTTTACTTCCCCACCAACAGTGAATACATACATCTCTCTCTCCAAATTCTCTCCAGCAGTTGTGTCCATCTGTATATTTTTTCTCCTGCAATTTTATAGTGATATATTCAAATACCATACAATCATCCACAGTGTACAATCATTTACAGTATTGTCATATGGTTTTGTATTCCTCTCCACAATTAGCACTTACACATGTTCATTACTCAAAAAAAAGAATTGAAACAGAATAATAAAAAGGATAAAAGGAAAGTAAAAATAAAATAAAATACAGCAATAAGGTCAGTCAACAGTACCACTACCAAGAATTCCATACCCCTCCCCTATACCCCTCCCTTCCAGACATTCAGCTTTGATGTATTGCCCCTGTCACATTTAATTGGAGCATACTACAATGTTATTGCTAACCCCTGACTCCAGTTGCATTGGTTATAGTCTTTCCCCCAATACCCTCCCCTTTTCAACATCCTGCTAGATTACCATTCATCTGTTCTCCCCCATGTAAAAACTTTTACATTTGTGTATTTAGTCAACATCACTCACCACTCTAGGTTTCACCAAACCTACACAGTCCCAATCTCTATCATCCATTCTTCCCTCTGGTATCATACATGCCACCAGTCCTCCTCCCTCAACCCCACTCACAGACATCCTTGGTCAGTGCACCTACAATACTGTGCCACCATCACACAGCACTGCACTCTCCATTTCTGGATCTACACAGTCAATCCTGTTGAATATTCTATAATCCTTCAGCATGAAGTGCCTGATCTCTAACAACTATCTATCTCCTGATAACCTGTGTTCTCAGTTTTAACTCTCAAAGTTTGTTGATTAATGTTAGTTCATGTTAGTGAGACCATACAGTATTTGTCCTTTTGTTTCTGGATAACTTTGCTCAACATAACATCCTCAAGTTTCATCCATGTTATTTTATGTTCCATGACTTTGTTCTGTCTTACAGCTGTGTAATATTACATTGTGTGTATATACCACAGTTTGTTTATCCACTCATCCATTGATGGACATCTGGGCTGTTTCAATCTCTTGACAATCATGAATAATGCTGCTATAAACATTGGGTTTACAAATGTCTGTTCATATCTTAGCTTCCATTTCCTCCAGGTTTATACTTAGTAATGGAATTTCTGGATCATATGGCAATTCTATACTTAGCTTCCCAAGGAACCTCCATACTGTCTTCCAGAGTGGCTGCACCATTCTACATTCCCACCAACAGTGAATAAATGTGCCTCTTTCTCCACATCCTCTTTAGCACTTGTGATTTTCTGTTTTTTGGATAATGGCCATTCTGGTAGGTGTGAGATGATATCTTGTGGTTTTGATTTGCATTTCCCTGATAGTCAGTGAAATTGAACATCTTTTTATATGTTTTTGAGCCATTTGTATTTCCTCTTCAGAAAAGTGTCTGTCCATGTCTTTTTCCCATTTTTAAATTGGGTTGTTTGTCTTTCTCTTGTTGAATTGTAGGATTTCTTCATATATTCTGGATATTAAACCCTTATCTGATATGTGGTTTCTGAATATTGTCTCCCATTGTGTAGGCTGCCTTTTCAATTGTCTCTCAATATCCTCTGATGTGCAAAAGTGTTTAATTTTTAGGAGATCCCATTGATCTATTTCTTCTTTGATTGCTCGTGCTTTGAATGTAAGGTCTAGGAAACCACCACCTATCACTAGATCCTTAAGATATTTCCCTACATTTTCTTTTAAAGTCTTATGACCTTAGCACTAATGTTTACACCCTTAATACACTTTGAGTTAATTTTTGTATAAGGTGTCAGAGAGGAGACCTCTTTCATTTTTTTTTTTTTGATATGGATATCCAGTTCTCCAGACACCATTTATTGAAGAGACTGCTCTGTCCCAGTTGTTTTGGCTTGACTGCCTTATCAAAAATCAAATGTCCATAGATGAGAGAGTCTATTTCTGAAACTTAATTTGATTCCATTGGCCAATACATCTATCCTTATGCCAGTACAATGTTGTTTTGACCGCTGTTGCTTTGTTGTATGCTTCAAAGTCAGTTAGTGAGAGAGCTCCCACATCCTCTTTCTCAAGATATTTTTGGCTATTCAGGGTACCTTGCCCTTCCAAATAAGTTTTGTTATTGGTTTCACACATTTGGACAGTGGGTAAAGGAAGAAATTACAAGACAAATCACTAAATCCCTCAAGGCAAATTAAAATGAAAACAAAACATATCAAAACTTATGGGGTGCAGCAAAAGCACTTTTTTTTTCCTCTTTCTTCTCTTTTTATATAGGCATTTAGGGCAATAAATTTTCCTCTTTACTTTCTGAAAGTAAGTTGATGGGATTTTAATTGGTATTGCATTGAATCTATAAATCAGTTTAGGTAGAATTGTCATCTTAACTATGTTTAGTCTTTGAATCCATGAGCATGGTATGTTCTTCCATTTTTTAGGCCCTGTTTGATTTCTTTTAGAAGTTCCTTATAGTTGTCTCTGTATAGGTCTTTTGAAGCCTTGGTTAAGTTTATTCCTAAATACTTGATTCTTTTTGTTGCTATTGTAAATGGAGTTTTTTCTTTATTTCCTCCTCCTGTTGCTCATTGCTTGTCTATAGGAAAACTACTGATTTTTCCATGTTGATCTTGTAGCCTTCCACTTTGCTGTATTCATTGATTAGCTCTAGTAGCTTTGCTGAAGATTTTTGTGGATTTTCTATGTATAGAATCATGTCATCTGCAAATAGTGAAAGTTTTACTTCTTCCTCTCCAATTTGGATGCTTTTATTTATTTTTCTTGCCTAATTGCTCTAGCTAGAGCTTCCAGCACAATGTTGAATAACAATGGTAACAGTGGGCATCCCTGTCTTGTTCCTGATCTTAGAAGAAAACCTTTCAGTCTTTCCCTATTGAATATGATATTAGCTGTGGGTTTTTTGTATATTGCCTTTAACATACTGAGAAAGTTTCCTCATATTCCTGTCCTTTGAAGTGTTTTCATCAAGAAAGAATGTTGAATTTTGTCAAATGCCTTTTCTGCATCAGTAGAGATGATCATGTGGTTCTTCCATTTTGATTTATTGGTGTGATGTATTACATTAATTTATTTTCTTATGTTGAACCAGCCTTGCATACCTGAAATAAATCCCACTTGATCATGGTGTATAATTCTTTTAATGTGCTGCTCTATTTGATTTGCAAGTATTTTGTTGAGGATTTTTGCGTCTACATTCATTAAAGAGATAGGTCTAAAATTTTCTTTTTTTTGTAGTATCTTTGTCTGACTTTTGTATTAGGGTGATGTTGGCTTCATAGAATGAGTTATGTAGATTTCCCTCCTCTTCAATTTGTTTGAAGAGTTTGAACAGGATTTGTACTAATTCTTTCTTGAATGCCTGCTAGAATTCACGTGTGAAGCCATCTGGTCCTGGGCTTTTCTTCTTTGGGAGCTTTTTGATGACTGATTCAATCTCTTTACTTGTGATTGGTTTGTTGAGGTCATCTATTTCTTCTTGGGTCAATGTTGGTTGTTCATAATTTTCTAGGAAGTTGTCCGTTTCCTCTAGGTTGTCTAATTTACTAGTGCATACTTGCTCATAGTATCCTCTCATTATCTCTATTTTTGTGGCCTCAGTAGGTATGTGCCCTTTGCCATTTCTGATTGTGTTTATTTGCATCTGCCCTCTCACTTTTTTTGATAGCCTAACTATGGATACACTCATTTTATTTATTTTCTCAAAGAGCCAACTTCTGATTTTGTTGATTCTCTCTATTGTTTTCCTGTTCTCAATTTCATTAATTTCTGCTCTAACCTTTGTCATTTCTTTCCTTCTGTTTGCTTTCAGGTTAGTTTTGCTGTTCTTTCTCTAGTTACTCCAGTTGATCAGTTAATTCCTCATTTTTTCCTCTTTCTTCTCTTTTTATATAGGCATTTAGGGCAATAAATTTTCCTCTTAGCACTACCTTTGCTGCACCCCATAAGTTTTGATATGTTTTGTTTTCATTTTAATTTGCCTTGAGGGATTTAGTGATTTGTCTTGTAATTTCTTCCTTTACTCACTGTCCAAATGTGTGTTATTTAGCCTCCATATATTTGTGAATTTTCCAACCTTCTGCCTGTTATTGATTTCCATTTCATTCCATTATGGTCTGAGAAGGTGATTTGTATAATATCAATTCTTTTAAATTTGTTGAGACTTGCTTTATGACCCAACACATGGTCTATCCTAGAGAATGATCCATGAGCACTTGAGAAAAATATGTATCCTGTCATTGTGGGATGTAGTGTTTTATAAATGTCTATCAAGTCTAGATCATTTATTGTACAATTCAGTGTCTCTGCTTCCTTATTGATCCTCTGTCTAGATGTTCTATCTATTTGTAAGAGTGGTGTATTGAAGTCTCCAACTGTTATTGTAGAAGTATCAACTTCTGCCTCCAGTGTTGACAGTGTTTTCTGCATGTATTTCTGGGCACTCCTACTCAGTGCATAAATATTTATGATTGTTATGTTTTCTTGATGAATTGTCCCTTTTATTCATATACAGTGTCCTTTTTTGTCTCTGTTAATTGTTTTACATTTGATGTCTAACTTGTCTGTTATTAATATAGCTACTCCTGCTTTTTTGTGGCTGTTGTTTGTGTGATATATCTTTTTCCAATCTTTCTCTTTCAGTGTCTTTTTGTCCTTGTGTCTGAAGTGAGTTTCTTGTACATAGCATTTAGTTGAGTCTTGTTGTTTAATCCATTTTGCCAGTCTGTCTTTTTATTGGGGAATTTAATCCATTGACATTTAATGTAATTAATTGTGCTGGTTTGTATATAATATGTCCTCCAAAAAAAACCATATTCTTTAATCCATTCTTGTGGGGGCAGACATATTTGTGGATTGGGTTGGAACCTATTGGTTCAGTGTCCATGGAAATATGACCCACCCAACTGCAGATGATATCTCTGATAGGATAATTTCAATGGAGGCATGGCCCTGCCCATTCAATGTGGGCCTCTCTCTCTCTTTTACACTTACTGATAGTCTTAACTTCTACACTCTTCTCCAAACCTCTCTCTCCTGTTTTTTTCTATCAGCCTTTAGCACTCCCTTTAGTATTTCTAAAAGTCCAGGTCTCTTATTCAAAAACTCTCTCAGTGCCTGTTTGTTTGAAAATATTTTGATCTCTCCCTCACTTTTGAAATACAGTTTTGCTGGCTATAGAATTCTTGGTTGGCAGTTTTTCTCTTTCAGTATCTTAAATATATCATGTGACTGCCTTCTCACCTCCATGGTTTCTGTAGAAAAATCTGTGCATAGTGTTATCAAGCTTCCCTTGTATGTGATGGATTGCTTTAATGTTGCTGCTTTCAGAATTCTCCCTTTATCTTTGACATTCAACAGTCTGATCAGTAAGTGTCTTGGAGTAGGTCTTCTGGGATCTATTCTGTTTGGGGTATGCTGCACATCTTGAATCTTTAATTTTATGTCTTTCCTAAGAGTTGGGAAATTTTCAGTAATCATTCCTTCTATTATTCTTTCTGCCCCTTTTCCCTTCTCTTCTCCTCTGGGACACCCATAACACATATATTCATGCACTTCATGTTATATAAGACATGAACATGTTATATAAGACACTGCTCATATTTTTCCATTCTTTTCCCTATCTGTTCCTTTATGTGTAGACTTTCAGATGTTTTGTCTCCTAGTTCACTTATCCTTCCTTCTGCCTCTTCAAATCTGGTGTTGTAAGTCCCCATTGTGTTTTTCATTTCTTCTATTGAACATTTCACTCCTGTAAGTTCTGCCATTTGCTTTTTCATACTTTCCAGTTCCTCCTTATGTTTGCCCAATATCTTCTTTATATCTTTCATCTCTTTTGCCATGTATTCCCTCAGCTCATTGAATTGATTTTTGAATTGATTTTTGAATTGATTTAGGAGATCTGTTTGATTATTAATTAGTTGTTTCCAATTCCTGTATCTCAGTTGAAATGTTAGTTTGTTCCTTTGGCTGGTCCATGTTTCTGTGTTTTCTAGCATGGCATGTTATCTTATTTTGTCTAGGCATCTGGTTTTCTTGATTAATTTATTCTGGAGCTTGTTTTCCCTCTTTAACCTAGGGTTTTCTTGTTGGTTGCCTTTGTTCTCTATCTGTTCTTTGGCATTTAGTTCAACTTATTCTAGACCTCTATCCTAACTTCTGTTTAGTTCATCAGAGTTTTTCACCTCTTGTTTTTCTAGTTCTTGCTCTGCCTTTCTGTAACCTTTTTGTGAGAGAGTCCCCTCACATATGTTTGACCCAATCAGATTTTCCAGGTCCAGACAGGCCCATGTCTCAGAAGGAGGGTGTGGAGTTTCCCTGAGAATAAGAATCTGTGGGTTGTCAGACCCTCCTGTGAAGCCTCTAGACTCTGTGCTTTTCCTATCTTGTCCTGCAGGTGCACTTGTCAACCTGCAGCTCCCCACCAGTGTAAAGTGGTGTCACAGGTGCCTTTACCTCTCCACAGACCTTGTCCCTGTCTGAGACATCACTGACTCAAGTTTGTTTCTGTTTTCCAGCCCCTGGCCACTGGGTTCTCTGAAGGAGGTCTGACCACCTGAGATGGGCCCCACAATCCCATTTTCTTGGGGAAGTTATTCCCTTTAGGAAATTTTCTCCACCACTTGATGCATTGCTCTGTCTCTCAGAGCTATCTTAGCTCTGCTCTTGCCTGGGTACAGTGGCCAACTGCAAATCTTTGAGGCTTTCTGTAATGGGCTACTTAGAATAGTTATTTAAAAATAAAGAAAATAAAAGAAAAAGAAAGGCCTTTCCCCAGCCCTTGAGTGTTGTCAGTCCCAGTATAGACTATTTAAAGATAAACCCTTTGAGACAACTGTAATTCCACCCTTGCAGTGGGGCTGGGTTGACACAGGAACTCTGATGGGATATTGAAATGCAAAAAGATGAGGAGTTGGAGAGCAAGAGAGGAGGAAACAAGAAACCAGAAAAACAAGCTTTTCAGAGAAGGGCCCCAGCTTCCTGGATTTGCATATGTGCCTGTTCTAGCTTGCTAATGTTGCCAGAATGCAAAACACCAGAAATGGATTGGCTTTAAAAAAGAGGGTTTATTTGGTTACACAGTTACAGTCTTAAGGCCATAAAGTGCCCAAGGTACCTTCACTGGAGGATGGCTAATGGTGTCTGGAAAACCTCTGTTAGCTGGGAAGGCACGTGGCTGGCATTTGCTCCAAGTTCTGGTTTCAAAATGGCTTTCTCCATGGACGTTCCTCTCTAGGCTGCAGCTCCTCTTCAAAGTGTCACTCTCAGTTGCTCTTGAGGCTTTTGTCCTCTTTTAGCTTCTCCAGAGCAAGTGTCTGCTTTCAACGGCCATCTTCAAACTGTCTCTCATTTGCAGCTTCTCTCTCAACTCTTGTGCATTCTTCAAAGTGTTCCTCTTGGCTGTAGCAAGCTTGCTCCTTCTCTCTGAGCTTATATAGTGCTCCAGTGAACTAATTCAGACCCAACATGAATGGGTGGGGTCACACCTCCATGGAAATTATCCAATCAAGGTCTTCTCCATAGTTGATTGAGTCACATTCCATGGAAACACTCAATCAATAGACCCACAATCTAGTCAACACTAATAGGTCTGCCAGCACAAGACTGCATGAAAGATAATGGCATTTAGGGGGACATAATACATTCAAACTGGCACATTCCACCCCCTGGACCCCAAATTGACATTATCTTTCCATATACAAAATACATTCATCCCACAACAATATCACAGAAACTTAAATCGTTTCAGTAACAGTAGCTAAGTACAAGATCCCATCAAAATCAGTTACAGGTGTGGTCTGTCCAAAAGCAAAGTTCCCCTCTAGCTGTGGAACTGTGAAATTTAGAACAAGTTATGTACTTCCAATATACAATGGAGGGACAATCATAGGGTAAACATTCCCATTGCCATAAGGAGAAACTGATAGGAAAACAGGGTTAACATGACCAAAACAATTCCTAAAACCTGCAGGGCAAACTCCATTAGATTTCGAAGTCTGAGAGTCATTATCAGAATGACGTTGTACCCTTGGGGCTTGAGAGCGCTGGAGTGTAACCCTTCCTAAGGGTGTTTGCAGCAGCCCTTTTCTCTCCAAATGCTGGGGTGAGTGCTCTAACATATCCACACATTGGGGAGACCACCTTCTCGGCCCTACCCTCCTCAAATATTGGGGAGTGCCTGGATTCTTTTCCATCTCTGGGGTACATGTTCAACCCCTTCAGAACAGTGGGCTGGCAGCCAGGCTCTCCCCAGTCCCCTGGGAATGTGCTCCACCCTCTTTGATGCCTGAGGTGGCAACACCTTTCCTGAACATTAAGGTGGAAGGCCCACCCTCAACCTCCAGGGGAAACTCACCCTTTCCATGCATGCGGGCCACTCTGCTCTCCCAGCCTGAGACCTCTTGACTCCAGACCTCAACCTCCATGGCTCTGTCTTTGAAGAAATTTTTCCTTCAATTTGTTTCTTGTCTGTCTCCTCCAGTCCCAACTGTCAGTGGCTCTGTTTGTAAAGAGCTCACAAAAATTCTGTTGGCTTTGCTTGAAGCACACAGTGTTCAAATCTGTCAGACAATAGGACATTCCACAAATCCTTTCTGCTTAACTCCTTTTCCAATTTTGGCTTGTACTGAAATTGTGGCTGGGTTCCATGTTTGGTTACATCCTCATGTTGGACTGTAGCTTCTGGGGTTTCACCCCCTGGAAACCCAGAGTTTTTCAGGCCATCAATTTCTGTTTCTTTGAAACCAAGTGTTCATTTCTCAGCTTATCTCTGTCCTCTTGCATTTTACTACAAGCTGCAAGTAAAAGCCAGGCTACTTCTTCTATATTTTCTTGGAGATCTCATCAGCTAAATATTCCAGGTCTTTGCTTTCAAATTCTGCCTTCCATCCAACACCAGGACCCAATTTTGCCAAATTCTCTTCCACTTTAAAACAAGGATCACCTTCCTTCCAGTTTGCAACAACACATTCATCATTTCTGCTCAAGGCCTCAACAGAAGTATCTTTAGAGTCCATATTTCCACAGTCTTCTCAAAGCAGTTTAGGCCTTTTCTATCAAGCTTCTCACAATTCTTCCAGACTCTGCCCCTTATCCACTTAAAAAGCCATCCCAACATGTTTGGTATTTGCAAGCTCAGCAGCACCCCACTCCCCTGGTACCAAAATCTGTTCTAGTTTGCTAAAGCTGCCGGAATGCCAAACACCAGGAATGGATTGGCTTTTATAAAGGGGGTTTATTTGGTTACACAATTACAATCTTAAGACCATAAAGTGTCAGAGGTAATGCATCAACAATCGGGTACCTTCACTGGAGGATGGCCAATGTTGTCCAGAAAACCTCTGTTAGCTGGGAACGCACAAGGCTGGCATCTGCTCCAAGTTCTGGTTTCAAAATGGCTCTCTCCCTGGACATTCCTCTCTAGGCCACAGCTCCTCTTCAAAATGTCACTCTCAGTTGCTCTGGGGGCCTTTGTCCTCTCTTAGCTTCTCTGGAGCAAGAGTCTTCTTTCAACAGCCATCTTCAAACTGTCTCTTATCCATAGCTTTTCTCTCAACTCCTGTGCATTCTTCAAAGTGTCCCTCCTGGCTGTAGCAAGCTTGCTCCTTCTCTCTGAGCTTATATAGTGCTCCAGTGAACTAATTCAGACCCACCCTGAATGGGTGGGGTGACACCTCCATGGAAATTATCCAACCAAGGACTTGTCCACTGTTGATTGAGTCACATTCCATGGCAACATTCAACCAATGGAACTACAATCTAATCAATACTAATAGGTCTGCCCTCACAAGACTGCATCAAAGATAATGGCATTTAGGGGGACATAATACATTCAAACTGGCACAGTGCCCTTCTCTGTATTCTGACCATCCCGAACTCCAAAAGTCTGTTTTCTTTTTTTGCTGTTCTCTGTAGCCCTGTCTCCTCTCTGCCAGGCTGATTGCTCCTGGATTCTCTAGTGCCTGGTCTCAGATTATCTGTGGTTGGAGCTTTTATTCAGCAATTTGAGTTTGTTAATCAATGATGCAGCTGGGGCTGGGTTGAGCCTCCCTGGTGGTCAGCACAGACCACTTCCTCCTCCCTCAGGAAATCAGCTACAAGAATGTCTGTGTTAGCCTCCTGGCTGGGAAACTTACAGTTTTTGCTTTGATCTCAGTTGCTCCACCCATTCCAGACTGTTGTACAATGGATGACTGATCACAGGTTTCCCTGAGGTGGCTGTTCCACACAGTTCCTGTCTATCTACCAGCTGTCCCAGAAGAGTAACTACAACCCACACCTCAACACTCTGCCATCTTTTCCTGCCTCCCCTCTCTCTTCTCTTAATATAGGCACCTAGGGCAATAAATTTCCCTTTCAGCATTGCCTTTGCTGAGTCCCATAAGTTTTGATATGTTGTGTTTTCATTGTCATTTGCCTCAAAGTATTTACTAGTTTCCCTTGTAATTTATTCATTTACCCACTGATTTTCTAAGAGTGTGTTGTTTAGTTTCCATATATTTGTGAATTTTACAACTTTCTGCCTGTTATTTATTTCCAACTTCATTCCATTGTGATCTGAGAAAGTGTTTTGTATAATATCAAAATTTTCAGATTTGTTGAAACTAGCTTTGTGATACATGTTGTCTATCCTAGAGTATGATCCATGAACACTTGAGAAAAATGTGTATCCTGCTATTGTGGGGTGTAGTGTTCTATAAATGTCTGCCAAGTCTAGTTCATCTATTATAAAATTCAACATCTCTGTTTCCTTATTGATGCTCTGTCTAGATATTCTATCTATTGATGATGGCAGTGTATTGAAGTGTCCAATTATTATTGCAGAGGTATCTATTTCTTCTTTCAGTGTTCTCAGTGTTTGCCTCATGTATTTTGTAGCACTCTGGCTTGGTGCATAAATATTTATGATTGTTATATTTTCTTGATGAATTGACACTTTTATCAATATATAGTGTTCTATTTTGCCTCTTTTGATTGTTTTACTTTTGAAGTCTAATTTGTCTGATATTAGTAT
The DNA here is from genome assembly GCF_015220235.1 of Choloepus didactylus. Classification (NCBI taxonomy): domain Eukaryota; kingdom Metazoa; phylum Chordata; class Mammalia; order Pilosa; family Megalonychidae; genus Choloepus; species Choloepus didactylus. Next base: position 159,037,352 of record NC_051334.1, on the reverse strand, counting down.
AGCTACTCCCAGTTTTTTTTGGTTGTTGTTTGCATGAAATATCTTTTTCCAAGCTTTCATTTTCAGCCTATTTTTTTTCCTTGTGTCTAAGTGAGTTTCTTGTAGACAACATATAGATGTGTCCTGTTTGTTAATCCATTCTGCCAGTCTATGTCTTTCTACTGGGGAGTTTATTCCATTAACATTTCATGTTATTACCTTAAGGGCAGTACTTTCTTTCATATTTTGTCTTTTGGATATTATATGTGATATCATATTTTTTCTCTCTCTCCTTTTACCCTTCATCTGTTTTAGTTTGCTCATGCTGCAGAATGCAAAACACCAGAGATGGATAGGCTTTTATAAAACGGGGGTTTATTTCACTACACAGTTACAGTCTTAAGGCCACAAAACGTCCAAGGTAACACATCAGCAATCGGGTACCTTCACTGGAGGATGGCCAATGGCGTCCGGAAAACCTCTGTTAGCTGGGAAGGCACGTGGCTGGCGTCTGCTCCAAAGTTCTGGTTTCAAAATGGCTTTCTCCCAGGACGTTCCTCTCTAGCAAGCTTGCTCTTCTTCAAAACGTCACTCACAGCTGCACTCTGTTCAGTCTCTTTGAGCCAGCACATTTATATGGCTCCACTGATCAAGGCCCACCCTGAATGGGTGGGGTCACACCTCCATAGGAGTATCCCACCAAAGTCACCACCCACAGCTGGGTGGGGCACATTCCAAGCAAATCTAACCAGCACCAAAACGTCTGTCCCACAAGACCACAAAGATAATGGCATTTGGGGGACACAATACATTCAAACCGGCACACTGATAGTCTTCATTTTTGCACTCTTCTCCAAACCTCTCTCTTCTGTCTTTTCCTATACTCCTGTAGCACTCCCTTTGGTATTTCTTGTAGTGCGGGTCTCTTATTCACAAGGACTCTCAGTGTTTTTAAAATATTTTAATCTTTCACTCATTTTTGAAAGACAGTTTTGCTGGATATAGAATTCTTGGTTCACAGTTTTTCTCTTTCAATATCTTAAATATATCATACCACTGCCTCCTCACCTCCATGGTTTCTAGGGAGAAATCTGTACATAGTCTTCTGAGCATCCCTTGTATGTAATGGATTGCTTTTCTCTTGCTGCTTTCAGAATTCTCTCTTTGTCTTTGACATTGGATAATCTGATTAATAAGTGTATTGGAATAGGTCTATTGGGATCTATTCTGTTTGGTATATGCTGCACATCTTGAGTCTGTAATTTTACGTCTTTCATAAGAGTTGCAAAATTTTCAGTGATTATTTCTTCTATTATTGTTTCTGCCAGTTTTTCCTTCTCTTCTCCTTCTGGGATGCCCACAGCACATATATTCACATGCTTCCTGTTGTCATTCAGCTCCCTAAGGCTCTACTCATATTATTCCGTTCTTTTCCCTATCTGTTCTTCTGTGTGTATGAATTCAAATATCTCATCTTCCATTCAGTGATCCTTTCTTATGCCTGTTCAAATCTACTCTTGTATGCCTCCATTGTATTTTTCATCTTTTCTATTATGCCTTTCATTACCATAAGTTCTACCATTTGTTTTATCAAGCTTATGAATTCTTTCTGGTCATCCAGTGTCTCCTTTATATCTTTCATCTCTTTTGCCATATCTTCCCTCATTTCATTGAATTGATTTTTGAATTTATTGGGATATTTGTTTAAACAACTTTAATTAATTTTCTCAACTCCTGTTTCTAAATTGAACTATTAGTTTGTCCCTTTGGCTTGTCCATATTTTCATGTTTCCTAATATGGTTCATTACCTTAAGCTGTCTAGGCATGTGATTTTCTTGATTAGTTTATTCTGGAGCTCATTTTCACTCTTTTGCCTAGGGTTTTCTTGTTGGGTGGCTTTGTTCTCTATCCTTTGATGTTCAGTTCCACTTATTCTAGACCTCTAACTTAGCTTCTATTTAGTTGATCAGGATTTTTCACCTCTTGTTTTTCTGTTTCTTGCCCTGCCTCTATGTAGCCTTTTTGTGAGAGGTTCTTCTCAGATATGGTCAACCCCAGTCAGGTTTTCCCAGTCCAGAGAGGCCCAGGTCTCAGGAGAAGGACATGGAGTTTCCCCAAGAATGAGACCATCCTGCAAGGCCTCTAGACTCTGAGCTTTTCATATCCTATCCAGCAGGTGGTGCTTGTCAGCCAGCAGCTCCCACCCATGTAAAGAGGTGTGGTGCCTTTAGTTCTCTGCAGTCTCTGCCCCTGTCAGCTGACTCAAGCTGGTTTCTGATTTCCAGCCCCTGGGTTCTGAGTTCCTTGGAGGAGGGCTGACACTTGAGCTGGACCATGCCCCACTTTTCTTGGGGAAGTTATGCCCTTTAGGGAATTGTCCTTCACACTAGGTTCACTGCTTCATCTTTCATACTTATCTCAGCTCCTCATTGCCTGGGTCCAGAGGCCGGTTGAAAATATCTGAGGCTTTCTGTAAAGAGCTACTTAGAATAGTTATTTTAAAATGAGAAAAAAGAAAAAAAGATAAGAAAAAGAAAGAAAGAAATCCTTTTTAAGGCCTTTCCCCCACCCCCAAGTTTTGTTAGTCTCAGTATAGAGTATTTAAAAATATGCACTTTAGGCTATTTATCTCTTTCTCCTGGATAATTAGTCTCCAACAGCTTTAATTCCACCCTTGCAAGAGTGGCTATTGAAGTGTAAAAAGGTAAGGAGTCCAAGAGGAAGAAAAGAATAGGGACAAAATGTAGAAAAAAACAAGCCTTTTTGGAGCCACTAAATGGGTGCCACTTCTATGTGGTCCCCCTTCCTGGAGCCCAGACCTTCTCCAGCACCCCAAACACCCCCAACTCCAAAAGTTATTAATTTTTGTAATTCTCTAATTGATGCTTGGTTGGGCCCCCCACTTCTGGCTCCCAGCAGATTGTCTTTTTTTCTCTCAGGGAGCCAGCTGTAAGACAGTCTGTCAGGTTTGAGTGGGGAGGGGCTCCAGACCCCTGGCTAGGGAAACTTATGGGCTTCATTGTGATATCAGCTGTTCCACTCATTCCAGACTAGTGTACAATGTGTGACTGGTCACTGAAGACCCCAAAAATGCTGTTTCATACGGTTCCTGGTTAATTACCAGCTGCCTTAGAGGAGTGACTAAATTCCACCCCTCACAGCTTGGCCATATTGCCCCCCACCAAGAACTGTTTTTTAAATGGATAAGAGGAAGATTCTGGAAGAATTGTGAAGAGCTTGATAGAAAAGAGTTGGATGGCTTTGAAGAGACTGTTGGTAAAAATATGGACTCTAAAGATAGCTCTGATGAGGCCTTGAACAAAATTGTTGAATGTGCCATTGCAAACTGGAAGGAAGGCAATCCTTGTTTTAAAGTGGCAGAGAATTTGGCAAAATTGTGTCCTGGTGGTGGATGGAAGGCAGACTTGAAAGCAACAAGCTGTGATACTTAGCTGAGGGGATCTCCAGACTACCTGTGGAGGACATAGCCTGGCTTCTCCTTGCAGCTTATAATAAAATATGAGAAGGAATAGATAAGCTGAGAATTGAACTCTTGGATACAAAGAAACCAGAAACTGATAGTTGGAAAATTCTGGGCTTCCAGAAAGTGAGACCCTAGAGGCTACAGCCACACTTGAGGATTTAACCAAACATGGAAACTGAATACCATTTTAGTACAAGCCAGGATTTGAGATGGCATTATCTAGAAAGGATTTGTGGAAACTCCTATTGTCTGATGGTTTTGACTCCTGTAAACTGCATGCCAAGCCTACAAAATTTTTATGAGATCTGTATAGACAGAATTATTGCCAGTCTGGAATGAAGGGGACAGAGAAGGAACAAGTTCTAGGAAAAATTTCTTCAAAGACAGAACCATGGAAATTGAAGTCTGGAGTCAAGAAATCTCAGGCAAAAAGAGCAGAGCAACCCATGCACAAGGAAAGTGTGAGTTGGCCCCAGAGGTCAAGGGTGGGCTTTCCATCTCAATGCTCTGAAAGAGTGCTGCTACTTCAGACCTCAGAGAGGGTGGAGCACATTCCCCAGGGATTGGGGATTGCCTGGCCACCACCCTACTGCTGAGAGATGGGAGAGCCTTTGCCCCAGAGAGGCAGAATCCAGGTGGCACCCTGATGTTTGATGCAGGTGGGGCTGAGAAGAAGGTGGTCTCCCCATTGCATGAATATATTGGGGCACTCACCCCAACATTTGGAGAGAAAAGGGCTGTCATGAAGCCCCTTGGAAAGGGTTGGACTCCTGCTTTCTCAAGCCCCAAGGATAAAACAGCATTCTATAAATGACTCTCAGACTTTGAAATCTAATGGAGTTTGCCCTGCAGGTTTTAGGAATTGGTTTGGTCCCTTAAACCCTGCTTTCCTTACTGTTTCTCCTTATGGCAATGGGAACTTTATCCTATGACTGTCCTTCCTTTGTATATTGGCAGCAGATAACTTATTCTATGTTTCAAATGCCCATAGCTAGAGGGGAATTTTGACTTAGGACAGATCACACCTGTAACTGATTTTGATAGGATCTTGTACTTACCTATATTGTTACTGAAATGATTTAAGTTTTTGTGATATTGTGATGGATTAATGTATTTTGTACATGGAAAGATCATGCCGTTTTGGAGTCTAAGGGGTATTGGAATGTTCTGGTTTGGATATATTATGTCCCCCCAAATGCCATGTTCATTAATGCAATCTTGTGTGGGCAGATGTATTAGTGTTGATTAGGTTGGAATCTTTTGATTGTTTCCATGGAGATGTGACTCAATCAACTGTGAGTGAAATGGTTTTGGATTATTTACATGGAGATATGGACCCCACTCATTCAGGGTGGGTCTTGATTTAATCACTGGAGTCCTATAAAAGAGCTCACAAACAGAAGAACCTCAGAGCAGCTGAGAGTGACATTTTGAAGATGGCCACTGAAAGCTGATGCTTTGGAGATACTAGCCCAGTGTTTGCCCTGAGATATGCTAAGACAGATCCCCCAGGTGCTTAGAGAGAAATGTCCTGGGAGAAGGAACCAAGAATGCATGGTAGCTGAGAGGAGCTGGAACACAACCCGGAATCAGCAGACACCAGCCACGTGCCTTCTCAGCTAACAGAGGTTTTCTGGATGCCATCGGCCATTCTTCAGTGGTGGTACCTTATCGTTGATGCCATAGCATGGACACTTTTATGGCCTTAGGACTGTAACTTTGTAGCCAAATAAACCCTCTTTAAAAAAGCCAATCCATTTCTGGTATTTTGCATAATGGCAGCATTGGCAAATCAGAATGATATGTTATTCCCCTGAACATAAATATGATATTGAAAGTTTATATCCTTTAATGCAACACACACACACAGGCAAACATAACGATAAAGACAAAAGAGATCAATGAAAATGATGCCTTTAGGGCCATGCCAATTCCCTTCACCAAAGACCACCAGGAAACACATATAATCGCACTAATTTTGTTTATTACTTGTTGCAGGAGGGAGAACACACACTGTGAGGAAACATGAGATGTCCCATTAAGATGGCATTAGAAAGAAACTGTGATAGGATTTGGGCTTTTGTTGGAATGTTTAAGGGAGTGTCTAAGGAAGTGGGAGTTCATTCTAGATTGGATGCTGTCAGAAAGTGGGGTAATTCCATGACATCTCAATAAGTCTTATTCATAGGGAGGGCAAGCTAGAGTGAGGATAAAGCAGCCACTCATTTTAGTTGAGAGAAGGGTCTGTTTGGTAGTTTGGGGGGAACACAGGGACCTTGTTTTTGTCTGTGCTTTAAGACAAAATTATGAAGTGGCCTTGTTTTGTCTCACATTCTCATGGTCTCAGGATAACCTTGTCTGAAATTGTTTATGTCCAATAGGGGAACTGTATGTGATAGGCCAACTTTCAGATTTCAAGGTCTGCTCTTGTTTTTGTGTTTTTCTTTTTCTTTCTCAGGAATGATGATCCAGATTATCATTGTTATAAACTGGTAAATCAGGAGTACTCTGAGAAGAGAACCTAATGCCATTTGTGCCAACCCTAATAACTGTTAATATTGTCATATGGTGGCTTTTGCCTCCTGGGTTCAGCTGCTTTCAAGGTGTGCAAAAGCAAAATCCTTATTTATACATTCAAAGAAATTCCTCATAATTTGAAGTAGGTGTATTAAATTAAACTCTTAGTAAAGTTGAATCTTTATAACCCTAATGGTCCATACTCTGGGTGGAGGGAAGGGCAAAATACAGAACAAAAGTGTCCTTGGGGTCAAAATGGCAGGGTCAAAATAGGCAGGGAGATTAAAGTGTCCTTTTTTTGTCTGGGAATACCCTAAGGTCCAATGTGTTCACTGAGGTGCAAGGGCCTGTCCCGTTATGCCTTTCTTGGCACTGGCCAGTACTCAGACAATCCCTCTTGAGGCTGGAGAATCCTCCTTTGCTACCCTAAGCTGTTTGCTTTGGAAATTGCTTCCATGCCACTTTTTCTACCACGAAAGTCAGTAAGCCCTGCTGGTGCTAAACCATGTGTTGTCTCCTTTTATGGCTGAGTTGATGTGTCTGGAGTGGAATGCCCCCACCCCCATCACTGCCCTGGCCCTTAAGAGATCACATCCAGCAAAGATGCTCCAACCATTCTAGTCTGTAATTCAAACATTTCACCTCTTTAGAAACATTAAATAATTTTTTCAGGAGACCAGAAAGGCTGGGGTGGGATAGGGTCCTGGGTTTGCCACCTTACAGATTCAGACCTTCTGTTCCTCTTTTACTACATGATTTGGGTCAAGGGATTGCCTACTGGTCCCATCTCTTTCTATTCTCATAGCTCTTTTATCTGAGAAGCTTTGTTGCTCTTTCTGCCATTGGGTCTTGTCCAGAGTCACCTTTGTCCATCCTGACAAATGCCATTAACTTTATGTATTATTTGAAATTTATTTATTTAGTCATTCATTTGGGCATTCATTCATTCATTTAGTCTTCATTTAATTGGACCTCTGGGCAGAGTTGTGACCATGACCCCTTCTCTGACAGAATTCCTTAGGGCTTCTTCTACACATTTGTTCATGTTCTCCTTTGTAGTCTTCAGGCTTTGCATCTGTAGGGATTGTCTTTCTCTGATTCTGTCTTGGTCAGTCTGTCTGTATTTCTCTTTCTTTCCTTCATTGTCTCTGTCTCTCTCATTGACTCTGTGCTTTTCTTATCCCATTACTCCTTCTCACTTGCTCTAACACTCCAACTAATTAAAATATTCCCATCATTAGGCACTCTAATAACTAATTCAGACTACTTAAAGTAAGAAAAGTTGGGTATTGTGAAGACACTAGCCAGCAGGAATCCAGGCAGTTAGGTTTTCTGTCTCTCTCCAGGGCCACATGATATCTCTCTCAATGTCTCTGCCATTGTACTTTTCTCTTTAGCATTTCTGCTTCTTTCTGTGTGTCTATAGCTTTAATGTATGGCCTATTTATTTTATTTCTAGGAACCTCATGCTGTGCAATGCATTCTGCTTTTGGTGTTACTTTACCTTGCCATGATCCTTCATAGATCCTTCTCTTCCTCGGGGCATTTTCTGTAAGCTTTAGCTCTCATTTTTAACTGCTGCAGTCTTCAAAATTATGAGTGGGAGAATCAGATGGGTCCAGATTATTTTCCACATCAGGTCACATTGTAGGTAAGTGACTCTACTGTGTCAGGGATATACCATGTGGCTAGAAGCTGAGGTCACATGATATAAAATGGAGGCTGCTGGTGGGTAGTGGACTAACAGCCAGTAATTGACATCTCCTTATAGTCTGTTTCTTACCTTTCTCATATGCAATTCTAAAGATGCCTTTACCTAAATCAATCCATCTATTCCAAAACAACCACAAACACCACCCTCCTCATACTTCCAAGAGGGAGACAATGCAAAGTTTTATATTGAAGTGAAGTGAAAGGATCACATTGAAAGCTGCCTGTTAGCCTCAGTATCTGTGAACTTCAGGGGCATCCTCCAATTTTCAATTCCAGGGCCTGCCTACAGTTGCCAGTAGATAGTATAAATTGCATCCTGAAGCTGCTTGGGAATGGTGAATTACATGCTGTAACTGGTTGGCATAAATGTATTACAAAGAAGTGAGTTCCTTAGTCAGCAAACCTGACCATCTCTAGACTGCCTCTGGGAGGATTGCCCCCTGAGATGCTCTAAGGCAGCAGCAGTCCACTTCCAGGTAATCCTGGAACACTGGGTAAGGCTAGCTTGAGGGGTTGTGGCTCTCTAGTTCAGTGGGTCTCAAACTTGAGCTTTCATTGGAATCACTTGTAGGGCTTGTTTAAACATGGACTGCTGAGCTCCATCCCCACTGTTTTTGGTTCAGTAGGAATTTGTATTCTAACAAGTTCCAGGTGATGCTGATTTTGATGGTCCAAGGATCTCTGAAAACCTCTGTTCTAGGGTGCCAGCTTGAATTAGCCTTTAGAGGGTGAGCAGAAGTAGGTTTTTGTTGTTGAAAACAACAATTTGGTAGTTTCAATCCAGGAGCAGTTTCAATCCAGGAGAATTTCTCTAGGCCATTTGTCAGTTGTTTTCTTGGGAACCCCTTGTTTTGAAAGCCCAAAATAGGTTTCCCTGTGTTCTCCCCCTCCTGGTACCTGAGTTACCACCTTTCCTCACATGCTGATTGTGATGTCTACACTTACTTTCTGTGATTAGCTGCTGCCACTTGAGCCCCTTGAGTGCCCCATCACACCAGCTGACCAGATCCCTCCCTGGGACTCCCAAGACTTTCTTGCTACCTAGCAACTAAAGTGTTAATCTGTGGATTAGCAGAGGCCTCAAGGCTCTTTCTCCAGGGTTGTGGTTGGCCTCTATTCTTATGGTCTCATGCCTGTGCCATAATGATTGTTAAATATTTTGAATGTCATCTCTAGGGCATGACATGGATGGAAAGAGGATCAAAAAACCAATATTATGAAAGGCATATAAATACTGTTAGGCAGTACCCCAACCCCCACCCTTAGAAATTCTGCATGCCCGTGATGAGCCAAGAGCCCCACCCCAGGAACTCTGCATGTCTGCAATGAGCCACCACCCCCACCCTCAGGAATTCTGCAAGTTTGCAATAACATTTTAAATTTTAAACTCCCAATCCCTGCTTCCAGTCCCCACTCCGAGCCAAGCTCCCACTCTCAAACCAGCCAATGGAAACTTGCCAGCTATCCCCATCCCCAAAGTAGCCACTGAGAAACTTCAAACCTGGACCTGCCAAGCCCCCTGTCCCTGAACAAAGAACTTCCCACTAACTATCCTTTATAAGCTTTACTGTTTGCCTCACTTGGGGCTGTTGCCATCTTAGGCTTCAGCCCACCTGTGCCCAGAAACAACAAAATTCCTGAGTTTTCATCTCTTCTTTTCCCAATCAAAAAACCTAACATATACTATTTTCTGGGTGTAGTCACAAATAATGTATTTCACAGTTTGGTGGTTTTGTTCCATAACTATTTCAGCATGTCTTTCTATAAATTGTACATTTTTTTGAACATTCACAATTTATTTGGGTAAAAAGAGATGAAATGGTGTCTTTATAAAAGTGGTTTTTGTGATTAATTTTCAGTTTTCCAGCCAGGAAAATAAATTGTGGTCACAAATCAGAGTGATTTGATTGCCCTAGTAAAACTGACTAAGGAAAAAAAATTTTCCTTTACAGCAAAGAACTGATTTCATAGTAGAAACAAATATATTAGCATCCCCTGCAGGGCTGTAATGGAAAACAACCTCAAAGCAAACCTGACATTGTTGAATGTTTCATTCCTAGTAGGGATTTGGCATGATGTATAGTGTCTGACCACAGTGCAATGCAATGGCTTGCATTGAGTAAATACTGTAACAGGATTCTGAAATGAACATATGTTCATAGAACATATGGATGTCTTGAAACAAGCACAAATTCATCAACCAATAGTAAAATTTGTAGGATGCAAAGTATATCCCTGAACTTTCACAGAACAAAATTATATTTGTATATTCTTTAGCATTGGAAGTGCATCTGCCCAAATAAATTGCATTATGTAGTTCAGACTTAAAGAATACAGACTTTAAAAAATGCAAAGGAAGCCAGGGGCATTATTCAATAATTGTCTCCTTCTGTTAACCTCTTCAATGTATAAAGTAATAAAATGTACCACTTAGATTTATTAAGGTATGAAGCATGACTATAAATAAATATGACTAGTTTTTGTTGTGACTTGCAGAATTAGGGTAATTACTTTATAGTCACAAGCTAGGATTATTCCTCTTTGGAGAGGCAAAGTAATCTAGTGAAGACATTGGACTACATGTCAGGAAACTTAGACCTAATTTCCCACACTCCTGCTAGACTTTAGAGACAAGGGAGGGGCATTATGGTATGGGGAAAAGAGCATGTGTTTTGGGAAGCAGACTCATCTGGGGTCTAGTCCTTGCTTCTCCCTTTAATAGCTATGCGACTGGACACATTATCTAACCTCTATTAGCATTCATTTCCCCATCTGTAATGTGGGGATGATATACTCATGGCTGACATTCAGTTGCTACTTACCAGCATGGGTGCAGCAGTTGTTTATAGTTGGACTCTATTCTGATTGGGCCAAATACCACCCTTGATTGGTGGGTGCCCATGATGTAATGGTTGTTAAATATTTTGGCTATCAATCCTAGTAATACTTAATGTTTAGGGTTATTGGGAGCATAAAATAAGAAAATATATATGAAACACTTGGCATACAGTTGCTACTCACTAAATATTAGTTTTGTCTCTCCCCCTTTTTCCTGTTCAATGTTTAAAAAGTGTTTTCAACCTAAATAAGGGGTGAGAAAGATGCTTGACACTTCTGTTTTCACTGCAATGTTAAAAGCTTAAGGGAACTTTTAATATCTTATATTTACTCAGCATCCATTAAAGAAACATTAAGTTCCTATTCTATACCAGACACTGAGGTATACTGCAGGTAAAACTACCCTTGATGAACTCACAGTCTAGGAGGAGCAATAGGTAAACCCTGACTTCAATCCAAATTGTTCAAATTGTTTGAGTCAACATGAATCTATAAAGTGCCTTTGTGCAAATTTAATAGAAAGACCTCCTCTGTGCAGGTGAAGCCACACTTGGCAACTGGGCTTAGACTGGATTTCAGCTCTCACTTGCTACCTCATCTGGATACCCTTGTGCACTATACAACCAGCACAATTATACACGGTGACCCTGAGAATTGTTATAACAGAAGTATATGCCAAATGCTATAGGCCTGTAGAGGTAGGAGGAACTGAGTTTTGCAAGGTAAATGGAATTTGGTCACATACAGATGAGAAAGAAAACATTAGATTGTGTGCAAAGGTATAGAGGTATAAAAGACCTGGGAGATTGGGAGAATAGAGGATGCTCCTATAATATACTATGTAAGGACTCCTTGTTTTGAAGAAAGTGATGTCAATGGAAGTTGTATTTACAGTATCTGCAAGTAGACAGTTCATCATCATTACAATTCAATATTAAATTGCTTTAAGTATAGCAATGTTTCTTCATTATTCTTGGATTAGATAGCATGCTTCCTATTTTAAAATTTTCACTTATATTAGAAAAATTGTCCTTGGTTGATGAGAACACATTGTCCTCTATGTTTGGTTATCTGAGGTCATTTTGTTCTTTTTCAATAGGCCATGAGCCTAAGCAAAGATCAGTAATCAAAGGGGACTACATGATTCACCGAAATATTATTCTTAAAAAAAGAGTGTGGAACCTCTCTTCACTGAATCATGAATCTGTGTTTGCTTCATAGAAGATTAAATTATAAACTTTTAGAGCTTTTGGAGACCGTTAAGTCTAAAACCCTCATTTAAAAATGACTTTATTGTTCTTTAAAAAGATACATGTCCCCAACAACAAAAAATAAACAAAATCATTAAATGGGACAAGGACTTGAATAGCCATTTCTCCAAAGATGGTACACAATTGGCCAATAAGTGTCCCGGCCCGCGGGACGTTCAACGGAGACTCCGAATCCTGTGAGGGAGGAATGGTATGGGACAAGAGACGCGAGGAACGACAGCAAGACAGGTTTCTGATCAAGCTGCAAAATTTTATTGAAGAGGCAGAGCATATGTACTCTAGGAGAAGGGGAAGTGGTTAGTAAGGGCTCGTGGCGGTCTAGGATTGGTGGCTGCTGTTGCTAGGGTAGATGGCAGATGTAAGGTTAGCACTTTTGGCGCGAACTAGCACTTTTGGCGCGAACTACTTCCGTAAAGAAGGCTGAGGGTAACTTAAGCTGTTGTTGCATCAGCCCTGGCGGCCATGTTGCATATTTCCGGCATTGCTGAGGGTGGATTTTATACATGCTACCTTAATCGCCCTCTACATCTCCTCCCTTTGTTTTTCAAAAGGATGGAGGAAGAATGCTGATTGAGCATTCTTTTGGCATTAACCTGCTGGGGGAAGTAGAGGCCTCATTCCCCAAGTTGTTTGTGGCTCTGTTTTTCTGGGGAGGGGAATTTGTGCAGAGCGAACCCCTATGCAAATGAGGCATACTTCTCAAGGAGCTCGAAAATGGCCTTTAATTGTTTTGGCCCTCCTTTGCAGTGCTTTGCCTCGCACCCAGCGGTACCAATCATAGCATAAGCTAGAAGCATATTTTCGAGTTATATGCTGCTCCCGTAGGAGGGGGCTTTCTTACCCGAAAGGGTGGGTAGCAGGCAGATTTTCTGGATCCACACCTTGGTCAGCGAGGTGAAGCCGGTGATAATGCACTTGAATAGGCTTGCCTAGGGCAGAATCAACTTGGTCCTTAACTAGCTGTATTATTCTTTTTATGGTCCAAGGTGCAAAAGATATTATAAGGAGTATGGTTATAAAGGGGCCTAATATAGGGAGGAGGTAAGGGAGAATTCCGTTAAGCCCCCAGGAGGTACCTCCTTGGGTTTCTCGCTCACGTTTGCGGTTTTCAATTCCTTCCCTAAGTTTGGTCATGGAATCTTTAACTATGCCAGAATGGTCAGCGTAAAAGCAACATTCTTCGCCTAGTGCAGCACAAAGCCCTCCTTGCTTAAGGAAAAGCAGATCTAAGCCTCTCCTGTTTTGGAGAACAACCTCCGATAGGGACGTAAGGGATTTTTCAAGATGGGTGATGGAGGTTTCAATGCGGGCTAAATCTTCATCTATAGCAGCTCTTAGGTGGGAGAAGCCTTGGTTTTGGAGAACGACAGAGGCGATTCCGGTGCCCAGGCCAGTAATACCTAAAAGAGAAGCAATAGTAACAGCCGTAACAAATTCTCTTTTCTTTCTTAACATGACTGGAGGTTGCGCGGTTAAGTGGTGATAAAGGTCTTCCTCTGCATGGAAGAGGACATGGGGTAGCACAGCCACTAAGAGGCACATTTCCCCTGTTTCAGTGAGGGCTTTTGCTGATACGCAAGGAGTAAGCCCCGTGGAAGAGCACAGCCATTTTGCCCCTATTGGGGGAATATAGAATTTACCTTTTGGAAAGGACGACTGTGCACAGACCTTTTTTAAGGAGGAGGAAACGTTACCAATACAATGCCCAGAGTGAATAATGGATTGCATGGTGAGGCCGATTTTTGTTGTATTCCGAGGACATTGGGGAGGATTGTCCTCGTCAGAAATATTAAATGAGGTATTAAGGGCTACAGCATCATAAAAAGGGGGGTTGACAGAGAAACATAGCCAGCAACTGCGAGTAAGGTTAGGCTGGGAGGAGTTTAGGGAGAGAAAGGTGGCTTGGAGTATTGACCAAAGTGAGTTATAGATTGGCTCTATGAAAGAGCTTGAGGGTGACAATGTTGGGTTGGTAGTGGAGGAAAAACTGGCAGTTTTGCGAGGAGGAGATGTTGGGGATGGGGGAGCTAGTACTACATTTGGCCCTATGGCGGATGGTTTTTGTTGTGCTGCTTCTTTTTTTATTAGAATAAGGCTTCCTGGGTCGGTTCCTTTCATGTAAATATTAAAGCCCCAAGTTCGACCGAGGAGCCAAGAGGGATCAGTAGGGAGCTGTACGGTGAGATTTAAATGTGAGCAGCTACCTGTAGGTGTAATGTGGTGATGACTTCCATAGATACCCCAGGTAATGGGTTCTTCAGGTGGTTTGCAGTTCAAGGGGGCCCATTTTAGAGTTAGGTAATGATCAGTGGCGTAAGGCTTCCAATGAGTGGCTAATGTTTCACATCCCCAATATGCACAGTAGTATTGGTTGGGAGCATTACAGTACGGTTTTCCGGGGTTTGAGGATGGGCACATGTAATATTGGGCTTGATTCCAACCAGTGGGGCGTACGGAAGGAGTGGGAAATAGATCAGCTGCGTTGACGAGAAAAGAAGGTCGCCCTGCTGTAACATGGGTTTGCACAATTTTAGAATCTTCCCATCATATTAGGGTCCATCTCCATGGCTTATGTGGGTTTGAATTATGAAAAGTAGCACCCACACTTGACAAGATAACGCATAAAGTGGCAATTGTAGACAGCAGTAGGGTTAACAAGGCCATACTGATAGGGGCTACTTAAGGATAGCAAGCTAGCAGAGTGATGCACCCCACAATGCACAAGTATGTTGTAGTAAGCAGGATTTTCTCTAACGGGTTTCAATGTTTTGGGGCAACGGCTGCTAATCCGGCCGCAAACAGCAAAGCCAGAAGACCAATTAAGAAAAGCCAATAATAATTCAAGTGGTAATTCATGTGATTAGTGATGGAATAAACCTGTAAGCAGGACTTCTTTCCACTTCCGGTTGTGTGCGGACTGGTTGTCTCCGGATGGGTTATAGCAGGAGTTATTGATGCGCTGGAAGAGAAAAGAAAGACATTTTTCTCAGGGAGAGGCTTCTACCCTGGAAAGGTTATTATTAAGAGGAGGGGAAGGAAGTGTTTCAGGGGTTTGTTTCGGCAATGAAGAATTAATATGTTTTATCAGCCGTTCTGGAAGCCAGCGAGGACCTTCCCTCTTTTTCTTGGTCATATATGCAAGCAGAACCTCGTCCCCAGATGATAACGGGGTCAGGTCCATTCCATTTTGATGTTGAGGGGTCACGCCACATAACAGTGGCTTGTTGCATTTGTGTTTTGGGATGCCAATGTCTGTCGGCTGCAGATTGTCCTTCATCGTCCAGAGTTAGGAAGTTAAGAACAAAAAGAGCATGATGTAAAAGGTCTCGGGGACGTTGTTTCGTGAGATTGAGAGTGCTTTCGGCTAAGCGGCACAGAGCATTTTTTAGGGTGCGATGTGCTCGTTCTACTATGCCTTGCCCCTGGGGGTTATACGGTATTCCTGTAGTATGCTTGATTTGTAATTGTTGACAGAAGGTTTGAAAATTTTTGCCAGTATACCCAGGTCCATTATCTGTTTTAATGGTTTTAGGCTGGCCTAAAACGGTGAAACAATGCAGTAAATGAGAGATAACATGTTTTGAAGCTTCTCCTGTTTGCAAACTAGCTTGAATAAATCCACTATATGTGTCAACGCAAACATGAATATATTTAAGTTGCCCAAAGCTGGCAAAGTGCGTGACATCCATTTGCCAGATTTCATTTGGGATAAGCCCTTTTGGGTTAACTCCCAAATGAGGGACTGGCAGTTGGGTTACACAGTTTTTGCAGGCTTTAACAATTTCCCTTGCTTGTTCCCTTGTAATATTAAATTTTAGGCGGAGGGTGTTTGCATTTAGGTGGTGTTGGGCATGGGCTTGGGAAGCTAAGGTTAGAGAATCACAGAGATTGGGGCATATTAACTGAGTGGCAGCATCTGCTAGCGCATTGCCTTTTGCAAGAGGACCTGGTAGATTTTGATGGGCACGGAGGTGTCCCACAAAAAAGGGGTGCTGCCGTTTGAGAATTAATTTTTGTAACTTTGAAAATAAGGGGACTGCATTGGTGGATGGTTTGATAAATGGAGTTGTTTCTAATAGTGGTACAGACTGAGCTATGTACGCGCTATCAGTGTATAAATTAAAAGGTTGGTTTTGAAGGTGGGAAAAAACCTGCAGGACTGCATAGAGCTCGACAAGTTGAGCTGAGGTATAGGGAGAGCGCACGGAAAATGCTTGACCCTGGATGACATATGCTGCGGTCCCATTTGCTGAACCATCAGTAAAGACTAAGGTAGCAGAGTTTATGGGTTTTGCTTTAGTGACCTTTGGGAAAGTGAATTGATGGATTTTAGCGAACTGGATTAATGGGTCGTTTGGGTAATGATTATCAATATTGCCTAGGAATGAAGAGCATGCGATAGCCCATTCATCGCTGGTTTGGAAAAGCCAATGGATTTGATCTTGGGTGTATGGGACAATAAGGGAATCGGGATCTTTTCCAAACAGTTGGCGGCTAGTTTGCCGGCCTTTAATTATGAGGGCAGCTATAAGAGCAACGTATGGCGAGAGCACTTTTGTTGGAGTAGCTGGGAGGTGAACCCAGAGTAGTGGGTGGCCTCACCCGTTTGGTTGTTTTAAATTGGATTGCCAGAATACGCCTGTAGGCGTGTGAATTGTATTAAGAATTATAAAAATTAAAGGCTGGTGGTAGTTTATTTCGGGGAGAGGAGGGACTTGCGTCTCCTTTCAAAATATTAAAGAGTGGTAGGAGAGTTTCAGTGGGTAGTTTTAGGTAGGGGCGAAGCCATTGAATGTCTCCCAAGAGTTTTTGGAAGTCATTCAACGTTAGCAAATGGGAGGTTCGCAATTGAATGCGGGGTGTTAAAACTTGTTGGTGCCAAAGTTCGAACCCTAGATAAGAAAAAGGGTCTGAGGTTTGTACCTTGTCGGGGGCTATTTGAAGACCTTTTGCTGTTAAATTTTTAAGAAGGTCTTGAAAGCAAAAATGTAATTTATCTACGTCCTCACCTGCTAATAGGACATCATCCATGTAATGAAGAATGTAGATTTGTGGCCATAGCTGTCTGATAGGGTTAATGGCCTTAGCGACAAATTTTTGGCACAAGGTTGGACTATTGGCCATGCCCTGTGGTAAGACTTTCCATTGAAACCGGGGCATAGGGCCTTGAAAATTGATTTGAGGGACGCTAAAGGCGAAATATTGCCTGTCTTCTGGGTGAAGAGGTATGGAGAAAAAACAATCCTTTAAATCTATAACTATTTTGTAAAAGTTGATAGGGATAGCAACTGGTGAAGGGAGACCGGGTTGCAGCGCCCCCATGGGTACCATGGCTTTGTTTACGGCGCGCAAGTCTTGTAGCAGTCTTCATTTACCTGATTTTTTTCTTATAACAAAAATAGGAGTGTTCCAAGGGGACTGAGTAGGTTCAATATGTCCGGCATTAAGCTGTTCCTGTACTAACTTTATAGCTGCTAGGGTCTTTTCCTGAGTCAGGGGCCATTGATCAACCCATACTGGTTCTATGGATTTCCACGAAATTTTTTCAGCATGGGGTACAGGGATGTCAATGGCCATCAGGCTAAATTTTGGGGGAGCCCAAGTCCTGTTCTACCTGTATTAGGTGTTATAGAGATGGGCAGTTTTATTCCTTGATTAGCTTTGCCTAGGCCTTTGCCAGGGAGAAAATTCATTTTGAGCATTTGAGCAGTAACTGTATCACTAGGGCTGCACATAAAAACTTTCATTTGAGTTAAGATATCTCTGCCCCATAGATTAGCGGGGAGATGGGGGATAACATATGGTATAACTGTACCAGCGTTCCCTTCCTCATCCTCCCATTTTAGGGCTTGTGAACTCTGTAGAGGATTTGTGGCTTCTCCTATTCCCTGTAGGTGGGTGGCAGCGGCCGTGAGAGGCCAGGATTTAGGCCAGTGATTTGAGGATATAATTGTGGCGTCAGCCCCTGTGTCTAAAATACCTTCAAATGATTTACCATTTAATTTTAATCGTAAGATGGGTCGATTATGGGATATTGGCTGTGCCCAAAAAATATCGGAAGATCCAGGGCCCTCTGTGGGGCGCTGGGTTTTTTTGAAGTTTGAGTTAATGCATTGAAGGGGGAGGATTACAAGCTGTGCTATTCGGGTGCCGGGAGGAATAGAGACAATGTTGCTTGAGGTGGCTGCGATTATTTTTATTTCACCCTTAAAATCATTATCCAGCACACCTGGGGTGATTTGAATCCCGTGAAGGGCGGTACTGGCTCTTCCTAAGATGAGGCCAAAGGTATTTGGGGGCAGTGGTCCATAAACTCCCGTTGGTATGAGGAGAGGACTGTTTTCTGGGGTTAATATTGATTTGGAGGTGGTACAGAGGTCCATCCCTGCGCTTCCTGCTGTTGCTCTCCATAAGTCTGCGACATAGCAGCGTGGTTTATAGTTGGGAGCGCAGGTACTGCGACTGGGGATGGCTGAACAAACCGTATTGCCCCTGGGTTTGTTCTGGTTGGGGCCTGGGGCCGGCCCCATTGGAAGTTTCCCTGGGGCTTAGGCTTAAGGGGTTGGCCATTAATGTCTGCGTTAGAGTGGCATTCAGATGCCCAATGGAACCCCTTTTTACAGCGGGGACAAATAGAGGGCGGCAATGGGGGTTTATTAGTAATGGGTAAGGAGGAACTGGTTTGTGGCACGGGGCAATTTTTTGAAAAATGGCCAGGTTGCTTACAGTTATAGCATGTTGGAGGCTTTGCTTGTGCCGTAAAATTTTTATGCTGCGCTACAAAATTTTGAAGGGCGGCACCAATGGCTATTCCAAGAGTTTGAGTGGGCCCAGTGCCAGAACAGAGCTTTATGTAATTATTAAGGTTGGTATTACGAAAGGGGCGGATTGCTGCTTGGCAGGCAGCGTTGGCGTTTTCATAGGCCAGGTGTTTAATAAAATCACTCTCGTTTTCACTGGCCCCAAATAAGCGCTCAGCCACGTTTTGCAGGCGGCTAAGGAATTCGCTATACGGTTCATCAGGCCCCTGTCTTAATTTAGCAAGAGAGGCAGTGGCGGCACCCTTTTGCGGAAGTTTTTTCCATGCTCTAAGCGCGGCCGTTTGTATTTGCGCTAAGAGACCTGGGGGGAATTGAGCCTGTTTATTATTCTGATGGTAGGGGCTTTGACCTAAAAATTTGTTTAATGTCCAGGTTTTAGAGGTGGCTTTACGGGCATTACGGGTGGCATACTTTTTACAATGCTCTTCATAATCGGATTTCCACAAGAGGAAATCGCCGCCGGACAGGGCAGCTCTGGCTAATTGGGACCAATCGTTAGGAGTGAGTTCTTTTTCACTGAGACTCTCTAATAGGGTGAGCGTGAAGGGGGCGGTAGCGCCATAATCACTCACTGCCTTTTTTAATTTTTCTAAATATTTTAAACTGAGTTTTTTATATTTAACTGTTGAAGCAGTACTAGCTTCTTCCTGTTCTTCTTCGTTAGAACTAGGGGGATTTGATTGTTCCTCTTCCTCGCTTTCGCTACTAGAATCGCCATTTTGGGAGCTGGCAGCGCCATTTTGGGAGCTGGCGGCGCCATTTTGGGTTTGACTACGTGTAACTGGAAAGGCGTAGGTGTGGTGAGCGCAATGGGGACGTGATGAGTGGGCGTTTTCTGGAAGCACAAGGGCTGCAACGCTCTGAGTTGCCGACCGGAGGTCGGCGAGCAAATTGGCGGCTCGCAGCCGCTCTTGATTAAAAGTTTCTCTAAAGTTATCGGCGTGTAGCCGGAGGTTTTCTGTGGCCTCTTCCAAAGCGCGGAACTGAGGTAAGGACGTGACTGGATAAAAATGAGAATATGGTTTTGGAAAATCGGGTGCATAAGGGGGTGGCCGAAACGGAGGAAGGGAGTTGATCTCCAAAGAGGGAGAGATTTTAGCCTCCGGTTCCTCCAAAAAGGGAGAAATTTTAACCTCTGGTTCGATATTGTGCTGATCGGGCGATAGACTAGCTTGACTGGTTGGGGTATTTGGCCTATCCCTGTTGGGGTTTTTGTTTAGGGGATCCTCAGGTATGTTAATAATTACTGAGCTGCATGCTGAAGCGGGACGAGAGTGCTCTCTTAAAGCTTCCTCTCCTTTTTTGCAGAGGTTTTGAATGTCTGGAGCTAAAGAATGGACTCTTAAGATTTCATTAATTAGATTCCAATAAGAAAAGGCAGTAACCGGGACCTTTTCAGGACCAAAGGTCCGGGAATAATCTTTTAAACAGTCGCCGACTCTTAGCCAGCATTGGTGGTCTATAGTACCTTCTTGAGGGAACCAAGGGCAGGTTTTTAACAAAAAATCAAAAAAGCGCGTGAGATCTTTTTTCTTAACTCTAGTTCCTCGTGCCTTGAGCGATTGTTTGACCTGACTAATATATAATTCATGTTGGGAGATTGCTTGTCCCATGTTGGGGGTGGGGGCTTACCTTTTGTTGCTTTCTTTTCTTCTTTCCGTTTCTTCCTTTCGCCGGCACTGATCGACTGCTGAACGGATCTGTCTCGCGAGCGCGCTTCCCCGCGGCGATCCCGGGTGCGGTGAGTGTGAGAGGCCTCTCTCCTTGAGTGCGGCGTTCCGTCTCTCACAGAACTCCGAGCCCCACGTTGGGCGCCAGTTTGTCCCGGCCCGCGGGACGTTCAACGGAGACTCCGAATCCTGTGAGGGAGGAATGGTATGGGACAAGAGACGCGAGGAACGACAGCAAGACAGGTTTCTGATCAAGCTGCAAAATTTTATTGAAGAGGCAGAGCATATGTACTCTAGGAGAAGGGGAAGTGGTTAGTAAGGGCTCGTGGCGGTCTAGGATTGGTGGCTGCTGTTGCTAGGGTAGATGGCAGATGTAAGGTTAGCACTTTTGGCACAAACTAGCACTTTTGGCACGAACTACTTCCGTAAAGAAGGCTGAGGGTAACTTAAGCTGTTGTTGCATCAGCCCTGGCGGCCATGTTGCATATTTCCGGCATTGCTGAGGGTGGATTTTGTACATGCTACCTTAATCGCCCTCTACAAATAAGCATATGAAAAGATGCTCAATTTCATTAGCTGTTAAGGAAATGCAAATCAAAAGCACAATGAGATACACCTCATGGTGGTATCATATCCATTAGAATGGCTATATTAAAAAAGTGGAAAATTACAAATGCTGGTGAGAATGTGGAGAAATAGAGACCCTTGTACATTGTTAGTGAGCATGTAAAGTGCAGTTGATGTGGAAAACAATTGGCAGTTCCTCAAAAAGTTAAACAGAATTAATATATGACCTGGCAATTCTACTTCCAGGTATATTCCCCAAATTGAGCAGGGACTCAAAGAGATATTTGTATTCCAATATTCATTATTAACAATAGCCAAAATGTGGAAGCAACCCAATGTCCATCAACAGATGAATGGATAAACAAAATGTACATACATACAATGGACTATTATTCAGCCTTAAAAATTATGGAAGTTCTGATGCATACTACAGCATGGATGAAACTTGAAGACATACTGAGTGAAATAATCCAGATACAAAGGACAGATATTCCACTTATATGAAAAAAACTAGAATTTTCAAGTTCATAGAGACAGAAAGCAGAGTACAGGTTACAGAGGTGCAGGGTAGTGTTGGGGAATAGGGATTTCATGGGTGCAGGAACTCTGGGGTGATGGAAAAATTTCAGTAATGAATGGTGGTGAGGGTAGCACAACATAGTGAATGTAATTAATACCACTGAAATTTATGCTTGGGAGTGGTTAAGATGGGAAATTTTATGTTGTATATATGTGATTAGAATAAAAATTTTTTAAAAAGCCACAGTACTATACAACACAAACAGTGAACCCTAATGTAGACTATGGGCTATAGTTAATAGTACAATTATTATATTGTTTCATCAATTGTAACAAAGCCAACAAAGTAATGCAAAATGTTAATAAGAGGGGGTGTGCCAGTCTGAATGTATTATGTCCCCTCAAATGCCATTATCTTTGATGCAATCTTGTGTGGGCACACATATTAGTGCTGATTAAGTTGGAACATTTGGATTAGGTTGTTTCCATGGAGAGGCACCCCACCCAACTGTAGGTGATTACTCTGATTGGATAATTTCCATGGAGGTGTGGCCCCACCCATTCAATGTGGACCTTGATTAGTTTACTAGAGCACTATATAAGCTCAGACAGAAGGAATGAACTTGCGACAGCCAAGAGGGACACTGAAGAATGCACAGGAGCTAAGAGGGGAACTGCATTTTACAGAGACATTTTGGAGATGGCCTTTGAAAGCAGACTTTTGCTCCAGAGAAGCTAACAGAGGAAAAATGCCCCAAGAGCAACTGAGAGTGACATTTTGGAGAGAAGCTGCAGCCTAGAGAGGAAAGCCCTGGGAGAAAGCCATTTTGAAACCAGAACTCTGGAGCAGTCGCCAGCCACATGACTTTCCAGCTAACAGAGGTTTTCCAGACACCATTGGCAATCCTCCAGTGAAGGTACCTGATTGTTGTTGACTTACCTTGGACACTTTATGGCCTTAAGACTGTAACTTTGTAACCAAATAAAACCCCTTTATAAAAGCCAATCCATTTCTGGTATTTTGCATAATGGGCAGCATTAGCAAACCGGAACAGGGGGTATATGGAAGCTGTATTTTCTGTATGATTTTTTTCTATAAACCTACCACTACTCTAATAAAAATTTATAAAGACAAAGAGGGAGAGAGACTAAAGAGAGAATCACAATTGAATGTAATACATGATCCTGGTTCCGGAAGATGGCAGATTAGGAGAGGCAGAGCAAACTTCTCCATGAAAAAGACTAGATAAAGGGCAGAAAGTGCCCCAGCAGTTCCAGAGTGTCACTGGCCTCTACACCACATAGTGGGAACTTAGATGGAGAGACAGAGAAACTGCACTTCAAAAGATGGGATGAGTGTGTTTGACTGGGACTGCCACTGAGGACTGGTGGCTGGAGCCAGCCACTGAGCATGGGAGGGAGCAACTTTCCACAACCCATGTGCCCATTTCAGCAGTTGGCTGGGGAGATAACCCTTTAGAGCGTTGTGGCCAAGAGCACCCATGAGGGAACTCAGGATTTGGCAGACTTGTGACCACATTCACTCTTCCTCCACAGAAGCCCATGTTGTGCACAGCCAAGAGGGAAGGGAGCTGCATGGAAGCACCAGGAGCCCCTCTCCAATGCCAGAGGCTCACAGGTGCATTTGAGTTGGAGTGTGACATGCACAGCCCCACAGCCACAGAGTGGTCCACTTGCAGCCCCTGGAACAGCCAGACCTACTGTGCCCTGGAGTGGACTCCCTGCATAACTGCACAGGGTCCATCAAACATGCTCAGGGCTGGCAGTCCCTAGGGAATACCAAGAACTGGCATGCTGATTGGATTTTCACCCAGTTTGAACCCCCCCCCCATTGCACAGGCAATGTTGGAGAGCTGGCTTGAGAGTAAGAGGTGGCTCACAAGTGCCATCTCCAGCAAGGACAGGGAAGGGCACTCCAGCAGGTTGTAGCTCAGTCAAATTGTTGATAAATGATCAAATAATCTGGCATATCCTGAAATAAATTTCTCAAGATAAGCAAACGCCCCAAAGTCAACAGCAGAAAATCATTAAGTGCATAAAGAAACAAGAAGATATGGAGAAGTCAAACAACCAAATTCAAAAGCCAGAGGAGACAAAGAACTTGGAGCAATTAATCAAAGAAATACACACAAATCTCCAAAATAGCATCTATGAGTTCGCTAAAGACATAAAGGACATCAAGAAAACTCTAGAAGGGTATAAAGAAGAATTTGAAAGAGTAAATAAAAAATAGTTGATCTTATGGAAATAAAAGATACTGTTGATCAAATTAAAAATACACTAGTGACACACAACAGTAGATTTGAGGCAGAAGAAAGAATAAGTGAACTAGGGGACAGTGCAATTGAATGCAAATATGCCAAAGTACAAATTATAAAAAAAAAAAACTGATAAATTTGAAATGGATCTCAGGGAAATGATGGACAACATGAAGCAAGCAAATATAAGAATCATTGGTGTACCGAAGGTGAAGAGAAAAGTAAAGGGCTAAGAAGAGTATTTGAAGACACAGTTGGAGAAAACTTCCCAACCCTTCTAAATGATACAAATATGCAAAGCAAAGATGCCCAATGAACTCCAAATAGAATAAATCCAAATAAACCCACTCTGAGACATATGATAATCAGACTATCAAATGCTGAAGAGAAGGAGAAACTCCTGAAAGCAGCAAGAGAGAAGCAATTCACCACATACAAGGGAAATCACATAAGATTAAGTACTGACTACACAGTGGGCACCATGGAGGTAAGAAGGCACTGGTATGACATATTTAAGATTCTAAAATAGAAAAATTGCCAGCCAAGAATTGTTTTTCCAGAAAGCCTCTCCTTCTAAATTGATGGAGAGTTTAAAATTTTCACAGACAAACAAATGCTGAGAGAATTTGTTAATAAGAGATCTGCCCTGCAAGAAATACTAAAGGGAGTTCTTCTGGCTGAGAAGAAAAGAAAGGAGAGAGAGGTCTGGAGAAGGGCACAGAACTGGAGAGTATTAGTAAGTGAAACTTAAAGGAAACAAAAAAGAGAGAAGGAGTAAAAACAGATCTGACAAATAAAAAGCAAAGATAAGATGGTTGATTCAAGAACTGCCTTCACAGTATTAACATTGTTAATGGATTAAAATCTCCAATTAAAAGAAACAGATTGGCAGAATGGATTAAAAAATACGAACCATCAATATGCTGTTTACAAGAGACTCATTTTAGACCCAGCAACACAAAGATATCAAAAGTGAAAGGATGCCAAACTCATCTACAGATTCAATGCAATCCCAATCAAAATTCCAACAACCTACTTTGCAGACTTGGAAAAGCTAGTTATCAAATTTATTTGGAAAGGGAAGATGCCTCGAATTGCTAAAGACACTCTAAAAAAGAAAAACGAAGTGGGAGGACTTACACTCCCTGACTTTGAAGCTTATTATAAAGCCACAGTTGCCAAAACAGCATGGTACTGGCATAAAGATAGACATATAGATCAATGGAATCGAATTGAGAATTCAGAGATAGACCCTCAGATCTATGGCCGACTGATCTTTGATAAGGCCCCCAAAGTCACCGAACTGAGCCATAATGGTCTTTTCAACAAATGGGGCTGGGAGAGTTGGATATCCATATCCAAAAGAATGAAAGAGGACCCCTACCTCACCCCCTACACAAAAATTAACTCAAAATGGACCAAAGATCTCAATATAAAAGAAAGTACCATAAAACTCCTAGAAGATAATGTAGGAAAACATCTTCAAGACCTTGTATTAGGTGGCCACTTCCTAGACTTTACACCCAAAGCACAAGCAACAAAAGAGAAAATAGATAAATGGGAACTCCTCAAGCTTAGAAGTTTCTGCACCTCAAAGGAATTTCTCAAAAAGGTAAAGAGGCAGCCAACTCAATGGGAAAAAATTTTTGGAAACCATGTATCTGACAAAAGACTGATATCTTGCATATATAAAGAAATCCTACAACTCAATGACAATAGTACAGTCGGCCCAATTATAAAATGGGCAAAAGATATGAAAAGACAGTTCTCTGAAGAGGAAATAGAAATGGCCAAGAAACACATGAAAAAATGTTCAGCTTCACTAGCTATTAGAGAGATGCAAATTAAGACCACAATGAGATACCATCTAACACCGGTTAGAATGGCTGCCATTAAACAAACAGGAAACTACAAATGCTGGAGGGGATGTGGAGAAATTGGAACTCTTATTCACTTTTTTTTTTTTTTTTTTTTTATAATCATTTTATTGAGATATATTCACATACCACGCAGTAATACAAAACAAATTGTACTTTCGATTGTTTACAGCACCATTACATAGTTGTACATTCATCACCTAAATCAATCCCTGACACCTTCATTAGGACACACACAAAAATAACAAGAATAATAATTAGAGTGAAAAAGAGCAATTGAAGTAAAAAAGAACACTGGGTACCTTTGTCTGTTTGTTTCCTTCCCCTACTTTTCTACACATCCATCCATAAACTAGACAAAGTGGTGTTTGGTCCTTATGGCTTTCCCAATCCCATTGTCACCCCTCATAAGCTACATTTTTATACAACTGTCTTCGAGATTCATGGGTTCTGGGTTGTAGTTTGATAGTTTCAGGTATCCACCACCAGCTACCCCAATTCTTTAGAACCTAAAAAGGGTTGTCTAAAGTGTGTATAAGAGTGCCCACCAGAGTGACCTCTCGGCTCCTTTTGGAATCTCTCTGCCACTGAAGCTTATTTCATTTCCTTTCACATCCCCCTTTTGGTCAAGAAGATGTATTTGGAGGGAGGCGGGGCAAGATGGCAGACTGGTGAGCTGTATGTTTTAGTTACTCCTCCAGGAAAGTAGGTAAAAAGCCAGGAACTGCGTGGACTGGACACCACAGAGCAATCTGTCTTTGGGCATACTTCATACAACACTCATGAAAACGTGGAACTGCTGAGATCAGCGAAATCTATAGACTGAGGCCAGACACCAGAGACTCTGAGAGCAGCCAGCCCAGCAGAGAGGAGACGGGCATAGAAGGAAAACAACACGAGAAGCTCCAAAGTAAAAGCAGAGGATTTTTGGAGTTCTGGTGAACACAGAAAGGGGAAGGGCGGAGATCAGGCCTTGAGGCGCATATGCAAATCCCGAAGCAAGGCTGATCTCTCTGCCCAGGGCACCTTTCCTTAATGGCCCTGGTTGCTTTGTCTATTAGCATTTCAATAACCCATTAGATCTCTGAGGAGGGCCGTTTTTTTTTTTTTTTTTAAATCCTTTTTGCTTTTTCTAAAACAATTACTCTAAGAAGCTCAATACAGAAAGCTTCAAAGAATTGAAATTTGGGCACGTCAAGTCAAGAGCAGAACTAAGAGAGCTCTGAGACAAAAGGCAATAATCCAGTGGCTGAGAAAATTCACTAAACAACACAACTTCCCAAGAAAAGGGGGGTGTCCGCTCACAGCCACCATCCTGGTGGACAGGAAACACTCCTGCCCATCGCCAGCCCCATAGCCCAGAGCTGCCCCAGACAACCCAGTGTGACGGAAGTGCTTCAAATAACAGGCACACACCACAAAACTGGGCGTGGACATTAGCCTTCCCTGCAACCTCAGCTGAATGTCCCAGAGCTGGGAAGGGGGAGCAGTGTGAATTAACAGAGCCCCATTCAGCCATCATTTGAGCAGACTGGGAGCCTCCCAACACAGCCCAGCAGCCCAGAACTGCCCTGGGGGGACGGCACTCACCTGTGACATAGCACAGTCATCCCTCAACAGAGGACCCGGGGTGCACAGCCTGGAAGAGGGGCCCACTTGCAAGTCTCAGGAGCCATACGCCAATACCAAAGACTTGTGGGTCAGTGGCAGAGACAAACTGTGGCAGGACTGAACTGAAGGATTAGACTATTGCAGTAGCTTTAAAACTCTAGGATCATCAGGGAGATTTGATTGTTAGGGCCACCCCCCCTCCCCGACTGCCCAGAAACACGCCCCACATACAGGGCAGGCAACACCAACTACACACGCAAGCTTGGGACACCAATTGGGCCCCACAAGACTCACTCCCCCACTCACCAAAAAGGCTAAGCAGGGGAGATCTGGCTTGTGGAGAACAGGTGGCTCGTGGACGCCACCTGCTGGTTAGTTAGAGAAAGTGTACTCCACGAAGCTGTAGATCTGATAAATTAGAGATAAGGACTTCAACTGGTCTACAAACCCTAAAAGAACCCTATCAAGGACAGCAAATGCCACGAGGCCAAAAACAACAGAAAATTATAAAGCATATGAAAAAACCAGACGATATGGATAACCCAAGCCCAAGCACCCAAATCAAAAGACCAG
The DNA here is from genome assembly GCF_015220235.1 of Choloepus didactylus. Classification (NCBI taxonomy): domain Eukaryota; kingdom Metazoa; phylum Chordata; class Mammalia; order Pilosa; family Megalonychidae; genus Choloepus; species Choloepus didactylus. Next base: position 159,009,632 of record NC_051334.1, on the reverse strand, counting down.
AAGAGACACACCTAGAGCAGCTACTCAAAGAACTAAAGATGAACAATGAGACCCTAGTACGGGATATGAAGGAAATCAAGAAGACCCTAGAAGAGCATAAAGAAGACATTGCAAGACTAAATAAAAAAATGGATGATCTTATGGAAATTAAAGAAACTGTTGACCAAATTAAAAAGATTCTGGACACTCATAGTACAAGACTAGAGGAAGTTGAACAACGAATCAGTGACCTGGAAGATGACAGAATGGAAAATGAAAGCATAAAAGAAAGAATGGGGAAAAAAATTGAAAAACTCGAAATGGACCTCAGGGATATGATAGATAATATGAAACGTCCGAATATAAGACTCATTGGTGTCCCAGAAGGGGAAGAAAAGGGTAAAGGTCTAGGAAGAGTATTCAAAGAAATTGTTGGGGAAAACTTCCCAAATCTTCTAAACAACATAAATACACAAATCATAAATGCTCAGCGAACTCCAAATAGAATAAATCCAAAAAAACCCACTCCGAGACATATACTGATCACACTGTCAAACATAGAAGAGAAGGAGCAAGTTCTGAAAGCAACAAGAGAAAAGCAATTCTTATTCACTTTTGGTGGGACTGTATAATGGTTCAGCCACTCTGGAAGTCAGTCTGGCAGTTCCTTAGAAAACTAGATATAGAGTTACCATTCGATCCAGCGATTGCACTTCTTGGTATATACCCGGAAGATCGGAAAGCAGTGATACGAACAGATATCTGCACGCCAATGTTCATAGCAGCATTATTCACAATTGCCAAGAGATGGAAACAACCCAAATGTCCTTCAACAGATGAGTGGATAAATAAAATGTGGTATATACACACGATGGAATACTACGCGGCAGTAAGAAGGAACGATCTCGTGAAACATATGACAACATGGATGAACCTTGAAGACATAATGCTGAGCGAAATAAGCCAGGCACAAAAAGAGAAATATTATATGCTACCACTAATGTGAACTTTGAAAAATGTAAAACAAATGGCTTATAATGTAGAATGTAGGGGAACTAGCAGGAGAGAGCAATTAAGGAAGGGGGAACAATAATCCAAGAAGAACAGATAAGCTATTTAGCATTCTGGGGATGCCCAGGAATGACTATGGTCTGTTAATTTCTGATGGATACAGTAGGAGCAAGTTCACAGAAATGTTGCTATATTAGGTAACTTTCTTGGGGTAAAGTAGGAACATGTTGTAAGTTAAGCAGTTATCTTAGGTTAGTTGTCTTTTTCTTACTCCCTTGTTATGGTCTCTTTGAAATGTTCTTTTATTGTATGTTTGTTTTCTTTTTAACTTTTTTTTTCATACAGTTGATTTAAAAAAGAAGGGAAAGTTAAAAAAAAAAAAAAAAAGAAAAACAAGGAAAAAAAAAAGATGTAGTGCCCCCTTGAGGAGCCTGTGGAAAATGCAGGGGTATTCGCCTACCCCACCTCCATGGTTGCTAACATGACCACAGACATAGGGGACTGGTGGTTTGATGGGTTGAGCCCTCTGCCATGGGTTTTACCCTTGGGAGGACGGTTGCTGCAAAGGAGAGGCTAGGCCTCCCTATGGTTGTGCCTAAGAGCCTCCTCCTGAATGCCTCTTTGTTGCTCAGATGTGGCCCTCTCTCTCTAGCTAAGCCAACTTGAGGGGTGAGATCACTGCCCTCCCCCCTGCGTGGGATCAGACACCCAGGGGAGTGAATCTCCCTGGCAACGTGGAATATGACTCCCGGGGAGGAATGTAGACCTGGCATCGTGGGACGGAGAACATCTTCTTGACCAAAAGGGGGATGTGAAAGGAAATGAAATGAGCTTCAGTGGCAGAGAGAGTCCAAAAGGAGCCGAGAGGTCACTCTGGTGGGCACTCTTATGCACACTTTAGACAACCCTTTTTAGGTTCTAAAGAATTGGGGTAGCTGGTGGTGGATACCTGAAACTATCAAACTACAACCCAGAACCCATGAATCTTGAAGACAGTTGTATAAAAATGTGGCTTATGAGGGGTGACAATTGGATTGGGAGGGCCATGGGGACCACACTCCACTTTGTCTAGTTTATGGATGGATGAGTAGAGAAATAGGGGAAGGAAACAAACAGAGAAAGGTACCCAGTGTTCTTTTTTACTTCGGTTGCTCTTTTTCACTCTAATTATTATTCTTGTTATTTTTGTGTGTGTGCTAATGAAGGTGTCAGGGATTGATTTGGGTGATGAATGTACCACTATGTAATGGTACTGTGGACAATCGAGAGTACGATTTGTTTTGTATGAGTGTGTGGTATGTGAATATATCTCAATAAAATGAAGATTAAAAAAAAAAGTAAATGAACAATGAGGGGAAGAGGGAAATGGGATGTTTTGGATGTTCTTTTTTATTTTAATTTTTATTTAATTTTTCGAGTAATGAAAATGTTCAAAGTTTGATTGTGGTGACGAATGCACAACTATATGATGATACTGTGAACAAGTGATTGTATACTGTGAATGATTGTATGTTATGTAATTATATCTCAATAAAATTGCATAAAAAAAGAAAAAAAAAAGTGAAAGGATGGAAAAATATTCCATGCAAGCTACAGCCATAAGAAAGCAGGGGTAGTAATTCTAATGTCAGATAAAATAGTCTTTAAGTGCAAAGATGTCATAAGAGACAAAGAAGGGCACCACACATTAAAAAAAGGGACAATTCACCAAGAAGAAATAACAATCATAAATGTTTATACACCCAATCAAGGTGCTCCAAAGTACATGAGGTAAATATTTGCAAAACTGAAGGAAGCAATAGATGTTTCTACAATAATAGTGGGAGACTTAAATACACCACTCTCTTCTATAGATAGAACCCAACAGAGGACCAGTAAGGAAATTGAGAACCTAAGCAATGTGATATATGAATAGACTTAATAGAAATATATAGAGTGTGACATCCCAATCACCAGGATAGACATTCTTCTCTAGCACTCATGGAATGTTCTCCATGATAGATCATGTGCTGGGGCACAAAACAAGCCTCAATAAACTTAAAAAGATTGAAATTATTCAAAACAAATTCTCTGACCATAATAGAATGCAACTAGAAGTCAATAACCACTAAAGAACCAGAACATTCTCAAATATCTGGAGGTTAAACAACACACTCCTAAACAATCAGCAGACCAAAGAAATTGCAAGAAAAATTGGTAAATATCTAGAGACAAATGAAAACAAGTATACAACATATGAAAACCTATGGGATGCATGAAGGCAGTGCTGAGGAGGGGAATTTATAGCTCTAAATGCATACATTAAAAAGGAAGAAAAAGCTAACATCAAATACCTAACTGAACAACTGAAGAAGCTGGAGAACAATCAGCAAACTAACCCTAAAGCAAGTAGAAGAAGAGAAATAACAAAGATTAAAGCAGAAATAAACTACATAAAAAAAACAGAGAGAATAAATAAATCCAAAAGAATGCTCTTTGAGAAGATTAACAAGATTGACAAACCCTTAGCTAGACTGATGAAGTAAAAAAGAGAGAAGACCCAAAAAAACAAAATCAGAAACCAGAGGAGGACATTAAGGTGGATACTGAAGAGATTTTAAAAATCATAAGAGGATACTATGAACAACTGTATGCCAAGAAATGAAACAATTTAAAGGAAATGGATAATTCCCTGGAAACACATGAACCACCCAGACCCACCTGAGAAGAAATAGAAGACCTCAACAAACCAGTCACAAGTAAAGAGATCCATTCAGTCATCAAAAAGCTTCCCACAAATAAAAGTTCATGTCCAGATGGCTTCACAGGGGAATTTTACCAAACATTCCAAAAAGAATTGATGCATTTCCTGCTCAAACTCTTTCAAAAAACTGAGGCAAAAGGAACATTACCTGTGCCAGTTTAGATGTATTATGTCTCCCAAAATGCCATTATCTTTGATGCAATTTTATGGGGCAGACTTATTAGTGTTGATTAGGTTGGAACCTATTGATTGTTTCCATGGAGATGTGACTCATCAACTGTGGGCACAATTTCCAATGTGATTGGATAATTTCCAAGGATGTGTTACCCCAGCCATTCACGGTGGGTCTGAATTAAATCACTGGAGCCATATAAAGAGCTCATAAACAGAGGGACCTCAGAGCAACTGAAAGTGATTTTGGTGAATGCCATTTGGAGCACAACCTGGGAGCAAGCAGAAGCCATCCATGTGCCTTCCCAGCTAACAGAGGTTCTCTGGATGCCAATGTCCTTTCTCCAGTGAAGGTACCTTATTGTAGATGCCTTACCTTGGACACTTTATGGCCTTAAGACTAAATAAACCAAATGAACCCCCTTTATAAAAGCCAATCCATTTCTGTTATTTTGCATTCTGGCAGCATTAGCAAACTGGAACAGATTTTGGTACCAGAGAAGTAGGGTGCTGCTGGGTTTGCAAATACCAAACATGTTGGAATGGCTTTTTAAGTGGATAAGGGGAAGATTCTGGAAGAATTGTGAGGAGCTTGATAGAAAAGGCCTAGATTGCTTTGAAGAGACTGTTGGTAGAAATATGGATTCTAAAGATACTTCTGCTGAGGCCTTAAGCAGACATGTTGAATGTGTCATTGCAAACTGGAAGGAAGGTGATCCTTGTTTTAAAGTGGCAGAGAATTTGGCAAAATTGAGTCCTGACACTGGGTGGAAGGCAGAATTTGAAAACAATGAGCTGGTATATTTAGCTAAAGAGATTTTGACACTAAACATCAAAAGTGTGGCCTGGCGTCTCCTTGCTGCTTATAGTAAAATGTGATCAGAGAGAGATAAACTTAGAACTGAACTCTTGGGTACAAAGAAACCAGAAATTGATGGTCTGGGAAGCTCTGGATTTCCAAAAAGTGAGACCCCAGAAGCTACAGCCCCACATGAGGATTTAACCAAACATGGAACCTGACCACCATTTCAGTATCAGCCCAGACTGTAGATGGAATTATCCAGAAGGATTTATGGAAACTCCTGTTTTGACCCCTGTGTGTTTCATGCCAATCCACCAGGATTTTTGAGAGAACTGTATAGCCAGAGCCATGGCTGGTCTGGACTGGAGGGGATGAAGGAACAAACTGAAGGAAAAATTTCTTCAAAAACAGAGCCATGGAGGTTTGATGTGCTGAGCCCTCGAGCATGGAACTTGCCCTTATGAAGCTCATTACCACAAAGGAGAGTCTAAACTTGCATGTAATGGTGCCTAAGAGTCTCCCCCTGAGTACCTCTTTGTTGTTCAGATGTGGCCCTCTCTCTCTCTAACTGAGGCATCTCGACAGGTGAACTCACTGCCCTCCCCGCTACGTGGGACCCGACTCCCAGGGGTGTAAATCTCCCTGGCAAGGCAGAATATGACTCCCGGGGATAAATGTGGACCCGGCATTGTGGGACTGAGAGTGTCTTCTTGACCAAAAGGGGGATGCAAAATGAGACGAAATAGTTTCAGTGGCTGAGAGATTTCAAATGGAGTCGAGAGGTCACTCTGGTGGACATTCTTATGCACTATATAGATAACACCTCTTAGGTTTTAATGTATTGGAATAGCTAGAAGTAAATACCTGAAACTACCAAACTCCAACCCAGCAGTCTGGACTCCTGAAGACAATTATATAATAATGTAGATTACAAGGGGTGACAGTGTGATTGTGAAGACCTTGTGGATCACACCCCCTTTATCTAGTGTATGGATGAGTAGAAAAATGGGGATAAAAACTAAAGGACAAATGGGGTGGGATGGGGGGATGATTTGGGTGTTCGTTTTTCACTTTTATTTTTTATTCTTGTTCTGGTTCTTTCTGATGTAAGGAAAATGTTCAGAGATAGATTGTGGTGATGAGCGCATAATTATTTTATCATACTGTGGACAGTGGATTGTATATCATGGATGATTGTATGGTGTGTGAATGTATTTCAATAAAACTGAATTTAATAAAAAAAAAAAAGCAGAGCCATGGAGATTGAGGTCTGAAGTTAAGAGGTCTCAGGCTGGGAGAGTGGAACAGCCCATGCACATGGTAAAGGTGAGTCTGCCCCAGAGGCAGAGCATGGGCTTTCCACCTCAATGTTCAGGAAAAGTGCTGCCACCCCAGGGCTCAGAGAGAGTGGAGCACATTCCCCAGGGATTGGGGAGAATCTGGCTGCCACCCCATGGTTTGGAGAGGGGAGAGCCTTTCCCTGGAGAGGCAGAGTCTGGGTAGCACCCTGTTGTTTGAGGAGGATGGGGCTGAGAAGGTGGTCTCCCCAGCATGTGAATATGTTGGAGCACTCACCCCAGCATTTGGAGAGAAAAGGGCTGCAGTGTAGGCCCTTGGAGAGGGTTGGACTCCCACCCTCTCAATCCCCAAGGATAAAATGCCATTCTCTAAATGACTCTCAGCATTTGAAATCTAATGGAGTTTGCCCTGCAGGAATTGAAACAATTAATTCTACATTCAACAAGTTTAGGGAAGATATGGCAAAAGAGATCAAGAATATAAGGAAAACACTGGGCAAACATAAGGAAGATATTGTAAGTTTGAGAAAACAACTGGAGGAATCTACAGAAATGAAAGGCACAACACAAGGGATGAGGAGCACAATGGAGACACACAACAGCAGATTTGAAGAGGCAGAAGAAAATATTCAGGAACTGGAGAACAAGATACTGTAATCCTACACACAAAAGAACAGATAGGGAAAAGAATGGAAAAATATGAGCAACATCTCAGGGAGCTGAATGCCAGCATGAAGTGCATGAATGCACATGTCATAGGGGTCCCAGAAGGAGAAGAGAAGGGAAAAGGGGCAGAAGTAATAATGGAGGAAATAATTAATGAAAATTTCCCATCTCTTATGAAAGACAAAATTACAGATCCAAGAAGTGAAGCATAACAAACAGAATAGATCTGAATAGACTTATGCTAAACACTTAATAATCAGATTATCAAACATCAAAGACAAAGAGAGAATCCTGAAAGCAGCAGGAGAAAAGCAATCCATCACATACAAGGAAGCTTGATAAGACTATGTGCAGATTTCTCAGTGGAAGCCATGGAGGCACGAAGAGAGTGGTGTGATATATTTAAGATACTGAAAGAGAAAAATCGCTAACCAAGAATTTTATATCTGGAAAATCTATCCTTCAAATATAAGGGAGATTTAAAATATTCTCTTACAAACAGACAATGAGAGAGTTTGTGAACAAGATACCTGTGCTACAGGAAATACTAAAGGGAGCACTACGGATAAATAGGAAAAGACCGGAGTGAGAGGTTTGGAACACAATTTTGGGTGATGGTAGCACAGCAATGTAAGTACACTGAACAAAGATGACTGCGAGTATGGTTGAAAGAGGAAGGTTAGGACCATGTGGGACAACAGAAGGAAAGAGGAAAGAGAAAAACTGGAGCTGTATAACTCAGTGAAACCTAGAGTGCTCAACAATTGTGATATAATGTACAAATATGTTTTTACATAAGGGAGAACAAATGAATGTCAACCTTGCAAGGTGTTAAAAATAGGGTGGTATTGGGGAAAAATACAATCAATGCAATATAAATACTATAGTTAACAGAAAGATTGTATTATGCTTCTTTTAATGTAACAAAAGCAATATACCAAAGCTAAATGCTGGTAAGAGGGGGATGAAAGGGAGGGGTATGGGACTCTCTGCATTGGTGATGTTGTCTGACTCTTTTATTGTACTTTATTTTAATTTTATCTTTTCTTTTGTTGCTTTTTAGCTGTTATTTTTTCTTCTTTTTCTTCTTCTTTTGTCTCTCTCCCTTTTTTGACTCTTCCTCTTTCTTTGTGGAAGAAATTGAAATGTCCTTATATAGATAATGTTGCTGATGGTGAATGCATAACTACATGATTATACAGGGAACCAATGATTGTTTACTTAGGATGGAATGTATGGTGTGTGAACAAAACCATCTTAAAAATAAATGGGTTGATGAGTGTACCTTGAGGGCATTATATTGAGTGAAATAAATCAGACACAAAAGGACGAATATTGGATGGTCATACTGATATTAACTAATTATAATATGTAAATGCATACACATGAAATATAGGTTACCAGGATATAGAACGAGGCTAAAGAATTCAGAGCGGTTGCCTATTATGAACAGAATGTTTAACTAGTTTGAACTTAAGTGTTTGGAAATGGACAGAGGTGACAGTAGCACATTATTTTGAGAATATCTAACAGTGCTGAATAGTGTGTAATGTGGTGGAAAGGGGAAGCTTAGCATGACATATGTCACCAGAAGGAAAGTTGGAGGTTAAAATATGGGAATGCATAAACCAGTGAATCTTGTGGTGGACAATGTCTGTGATTAACTGTACAAATATTAGAATTCTCTTTTATGAACCAGAACAAATGTAGGACACTATAAGTAGAATTCAATAATAGAGGGGCATAAAGGGAAAATATACCTATTGCAAACTATGTACTACAGTTAGTAGTATTTTTAACATTTTTTCATCAACAGTAACAAATGTACTATACTAATATTATGAGTCAATAGTGGAGGGGGTGTTAGGTGTATGGGAGGATTTGAGTTTTCTTTTTTATTTTTATTTCTTTTCTGGAGTAATGAAAATGTTCTAAAAGTTGAAAAATTAATTCTGGTGATAAAGGCACAGCTTTGTGGTGGTGCCATGAGCAATTGATTGTACACTTTGGATTATTGTATTGAAGGTTCCAAATAAACAGCTACAATAGGTGGTCCAAAATGGTAATGAGAAAATATTCATTGAATTCAAATGCTGTAGGAAACTATTTTATCATTTACCAGACACAGTCAATGAACTGAAGGAAAACAGGTGATCTGTCTGCATTTGCATGATTCTTATCTCCATGGCCAACTCTTAGTTGAAATTGATGCCCAAAACCTAGCCATTATTTCTCCACAAGGACTTCAAATCCTTGGATGGTTTGATGGTATCCATCCAACATGAGCATGGCAGGGAAGTTAGCTGAGCTCTGCGGTCCCAACCATCACTGCAATGTACTACCACAGTCATCTTCCCTGACTCTACCTTGTTGGCAATCCTAAGAGCCCCAGCAAGAATAAGCTTAATATGTTCAAGCCAGTGAGTAGATTCCAAGTTAGACAGCCAGTGATTTTCCTCAATGTTGGTGTACACAATCTCCTTAAGTTTTTGTATTGATTCTCTCATAAAATGAATATTGTGGATATCAAGAAAATTTAGTTCTGCCTTTTTATTATCATTTTCACTTTCTTAACCTCCACCCTTTGCCTTATTGGCAATGGCATTGACACTTGGCTGGGCATCAAATACAAAGATATTATGATACTGGGCACTGGAACCCATGATGGCTTGAAGGTATTTTTCATCCTTTTTGCTGTGCTTCCCACTCACTCCTACCATAGATTGGCTACATCGAGTGATTATGGCTTGACTTTCAGGGTGAATCCATGATAAAACTGGGGTATGGCCCCTTGATCTGAAAGATGCCACTCTCTTTAATTCTTCATCAGGAATAACCAAGAGGGTGGAGTATATATCACACAGCACATATTGTTCATTTTATCTTATTCTCCAGCTTTCATTAGGAAGTCCTGCCTTCTATACTCTAAAAGAGGATAATATAGCTTCCACCCATTTTCAGGAAATACTTTTTTGTATTCAAAAGCAAAGATCAGCAGGTTATTAGAGACAGGGAATGCATATTTCATTAGATTCTCAAATTTGGATCTTCTTGTTTCACCCTCAGGTTTATGAGCAAACCATAAATTCCTGATATTCTTGCACACAGTTTCTAGTCCAAAAGAATTTTCACCTTGACTGGAAACACCACTATTTTTTTTCCTCTGATTATCACACCAAGAGAAGCATCTAAAACAAATGGAGGGTCCATTCTATGCCTTTGAGAAAAAAACCTGTAATTTGTGTCAGAGTTCCTTGTACAGCACCAGTGAATGGGCATATCTGTTACATCTTTGGCCATGTCTTTAATATTTTCTACTGGAAACAAGGGTGGTTCTTCCATTTCTGCTAATTTGTTAGAATCCCCCAGGGTCCTCAAATCAAGAGAAAAGTTGAAATGGAATATGATGATATGACAAAAGCTGATTTTGTATGCACTGAATACTCTGAGAAGTGGAGGCAATTATAATTTTTGAGATGTTTCATCTTCACTTCTGATGATGTTCAAATGCCAATGGCTCTTAACACATTAACTGGACAGAGAATCCACACAGGGTGGCTGTGTCACTGCCACTAGTTTGGAGCCAAAACTCTGGCAACTCAAGCTCTTCTCCGTGGTGTGGTGAGGGCAGTAAGAGGGAGAGGCTGAAGGGACTTCTGCGGTGGCCAGGCAGGAAGAGCAGAGGGTAGTGTACACTGGGCAGGGGTTGGTGTTAGGTGAGGGCAGGCCCCAGAGGGGGACAAGAAGCAGCCATGTTCCCCCAGACTGCTGATCATTTGATACTGCATTAATTGATTTTCATACATGCAACCACCCTTGCATGCCATGAATGAACCCCCTTTGGTTGTGGTGTATAATTCTTTTAATATGCCTTTGGATTCAATTTGCAAGTATTTAGTTGAGAATTTTTGCATGTATATTCATTAGGGAGATCAGCCTGTAGTTTTCCTTTCTTGCAGTATCTTTATCTGGTTTTTGTATTAGAGAGATATTAGCATCATAAAATGAGTTAGGTAGTGTTCCTTTTTCTTCAATTTTATGAAAGAGGTAGAGCAGGAATGGTGTCAGTTCTCTTTGGAAAGTTCGGTAAAATTCCCCCTGTGAAGCCATCTGGCCCTAGGCTTTTATTTGTAGGTAGATTTTTTTTTAAATAAATGTGAACATTATTTTATTGTGCAACATACAATCACTTTCTTCCTGAGACACAAAATAATATGATAAAAGTTTCCACTCTATAAATGAGCTGTAAGTCCTTTCCCTTCCACCCCAGGCTCCTTCTCCCCCAGATCACAAAAGATCAGTTATGCTTGCTTGTGACTTCATCTTTGCACACTTGCTGCCTTCTGTCAGTGAAGCAGGAACTAGTGGTGGGCTCCCATGGTGGCTGCCCTCAACAAAGTCCTACCACCGCTGTTGTGAACCTGGCTGTGTCACCTGCTGTCCCCAGCAGCCATGCTGAAGTCTGGCCAACTCCTGGCTGTTGCATAAAATATCACCCTGCTCTTTGTCTGACCACTGCTGCACAGGCAGCCAATTGGCTCAGACCTCAGGATGAGATAATTTTTCCTTCCATGGTCATGTTAAGTTTGGAACATTCCACAGCAAAACTGCACAGGAATCAGCTTCCTGGTGGTTTGTACTGCCTACAGTACAGTTAATACACAGGTACACAGCATTTCCTCCAGGACATGCCCAAATGCAGTACAGGGATGGCTGGACAAACTGGGCATCTGACAGCCTCAAGACAAGGTGCAGGGAACCAGTTTCTGTTGCTATGAGCAGCTCCTGGTTTTAAGTGCAGACCACAGATCCAGATCCCTCTTTCCCTTAGTGCATCTTTCCTCAAGTACGCTCTGGTTTCCTTTTTATTTTAATTCAATTTTATTGAGATATATTCACAAACCAAAAAAAACATCCACAATGTACAATCATCACAGTACCATAATATAGTTGTACATTCATCACCACAATCATTTTTGAACATTTTCATAACCACACAAAAAAAGAATAAGAATAAAACTGAAAGTAAAAAAAGAACACCCCAAACATACCATATTGCCCATCCTCCCTGTTATTCATTTACTTTTTGTCCACATTTTTCTACTCATCTGTCCATACACTCTATAAAGGGAGTGGGAGCCACAAGGTTTTCAAAATCAGAGACACACAGTGTAAGCTATATAGTTATACAACTGTCTCCAAGAATCAAGACTACTGGGTTGCAGTTCAACAGTTTCAGGTATTTCCTTCTAGCTCTTCCAGTACACTAAAAACTAAAAAGGGATATCTATATAATGCATAAGAATAACCTCCAGAATGACCACACAACTCCATTTGAAATCTCTCAGCCACTGAAACTTGATTTTGTTTCACTTATTTTCCAAGAAGGCTTTCTCAATCTCATGATGCCAGGGCCAAGCTCATCCCCATGAGTCATGTCCCACATAACCAGGAAGATTTACACCCCTGGGAGTCATGTCCCACATAAGGAGGAGGGCAGTGAGTTTACCTGCTGAGTTGGCTTAGTGAGAGAAGTCACATCTGAGCTGCAAAAGAGGTTCTCTGGGGGTGACACCTAGGCACAATTTTAAGTAAGCTTAGTCTCAACAAATTTCATAAGGGCAAGCCCCTAGATTGAGAGCTCAGTCTTCTAAATTGGTAGTCCCCAGTGCTTGTGAGAATATCAGTAATTCCCCATGTGGGGAAGTATAATATTCCCACATTTCCCCCATTTCCTCATGGGGGCTTTGCAAATACATTTTTATTCTCTGCCCAAATTTCTCTGGGTTTTATTGGGGCTTCACACTAACCTGTGCAAACCAACCAGAGTTCACTCCCTATTCAAGGTTCCATGGAATTATTGTGCTCAAATAAACTGACCTTACAAGTTAAAGTTTATAGTGCATTACAAAAAATGTAGATTTTGCACCTAATAAACATCTCTTCCTTTGGTTTCATACAGAAGTTGAAGTTTTAAAACACTGTCAAGGGAGGCAGGGCAAGATGGTGGCATGGAGAGGTGTGGAATTTAATTAGTCCTCTAGAACTACTAGTAAATAGCCAGGAACAACTAGTAAATAGTCTGGAATAACTGTTTGGGGGACATCCATGACTGAACACATATTGTGTATCAGCTTGGAATAATTGGAATGGCTGAGATCACAGCATAAAACTTCAAGTAAAGCTCCCCAAACTGCAGAGCTGGCACTCTCCTCCACTGGCATGGCAGGCTGAGCTGAAACATTCCCTGTGGAAAAAAGGAGCAGGTTACCTGGAGCTAGAGAAAGTAACTCAACCAAGCTCCAACTGTCATTTTAATTAACAAATTTGGACTACTGAATACAAGCTACAAGCACAGATAAACCTGGAACAAGAAGGAAAGTACACTGAGACACTCCTGGCAGAGAGGAGGTTGGGCTGATGGAAAGAAAAAACAGATGCTTTTGGAGATGACTGCGCTCAGAACACTGGAAAATGGCCATGTCCCAAGAAAAGGGGCACAGAGAACTGAGTACCAACACTGGCTGACAGGCAAAACTGAGAGGCTGGGGACTGGCTCTCAAAAGGGGCTTCCTCTCTCTTTATGTTTTTTTTCTCATCCTAAGTAGCTCATTAGAGAAAGCCTCAGGCATTTTCAATTGTCAGCATTGACCCAGGCAAGAGTGGAGTTAACAGAGTCAGATACAAAGGAGGAATTCAAGTGTAGAAGAGAAATCCTTAAAGGGTATATCTTTCCTACAAAATGGGAAGCAGGGTCCAGCTCAAGTGTCTGCCCTCCCTCAGAGAATTCAGACCCAGGGCCTGGGGGTGGGGTGGGGAACCAGAAACAACTTAAGCTTGGCTTCTGACATCTTTGGCCCCTGTCCAGGACAGGGTCTGCTGAGAATAAAAAGGACCACAAGTTGTTACATCAGTAGGGAGCTACAGACTGTCAAGTGCCACCTGTTGGGCAGGATAGGAAAAGCACAGAGTCTAGAGGTGTCACAGGAAAATCTGACAACCCACTGGGTCTCACCTTCATGGAAAGCTGATACTGAATACAGCCCCCTCCTGAGATTTGGCCCTGTCTGGTCTGGGAAAATCTGATTGGGGTAATCAAGGAAATCAGATGCCTAGACAAAAAAATTATTAATCACATTAGGAAAAACAAAGATATGGCCCAAAGGAACAAACTTACACTTCAACTGAGATAAAGGAATTGAACCAATTATTAAACAAATCTCCTAATTCAATTCAAAAGTCAAATCAATGATTTGAAGGAAGATATGGCAAAAGATATGAAGAATATAAAGAAGACATTGGTTGAACATAAGGAAGAACTTGAAAGTTTGAAAAAACAATTGGCAGAACTTATGGGAACAAAAGGCACAATATAAAAGATGAAAAACACAATGGAGACATACAACAGCAGATTTCAAGAGGCAGAAGAAAATATTCAGGAACTGGAGGACAGACATCTGAAATCCTACACACAAAAGAACAGACAGGGAAAAAATGGGAAAATATGAGGAGTGTCTCAGGGAATTGAATGACAACATGAAGCACTTGAATGTACATGTCATGGGTGTTCCAGAAGGAGTAGACAAGGAAAAAGGGGAAGAAACAATCATAGAGGAAACAATCACTGAAAATTTCCCATCTCTCATGAAAGACATAAAATTACAGATCCAAGAAGTGCAGTGTACCCCAAACAGAATAGATCTGAATAGATCATGCCAAGAAACTTAATAATCAGACTATTAAATGTCAAAGACAAAGTGAGAATTCTAAAAGCAGCAAGAGAAAAGCCATCCATCACATACAAGGGAAGCTTGATAAGATGATGTGGATTTCTCAGTAGAAACCATGGAGGTGAGAAGGCAATGGTATGATTCATTTAAGATACTGAAAGAGAAAAGCTGTCAACCAAGAATTCTATATCTGGCAAAACTGTCCTTCAAAGATGAGGGAGAATTTAAAATATTCTCAAACAGACACTGAGAGAGTTTGTGAACAAGATACCTGCTCTACAGGAAATACTAAAGGGAGCACTACAGACAAATAGGAAAAGACAGGAGTGAGAGGTTTGGAACACAATATTGTGTGATGGTAGCACCATAATGTAAGTACAGCAAAAAAAGATGATTGTGAATACAGTTAAAAGAGGAAGGTAAGCAGAATGGAGGAGACCAGAAGGAAAGATAGAAGATAAAGACTGGGACTGTATAACTTGGTGAAATCTAGAGTGGTCAATGATTGTGATTAAATGTACAAATATGGTTTTACATGAGGGAGAACAAATGAATGTCAACTTTGCAAGGTGTTAAAATGGGGTGGCTTTGGGGAAAAATACAATCAATGCAAACTAGAGTTTGTAGTTAACAGTAACATTGTAACATGTTTCCATTAATTGTAACAAAGGCAATATACCAAAGCTGGTGACCAGTGGTGTATGCATACAATGGAATATTGAGCTACTACAAGAAGGAGTGAAGTTGTGAGGTGAATGGACAATGAGGACAGTATGTTGAGGGAAGTAAACCAGAAAGGGAAAGAAAAACATAATTCCTCACTAATATAGATTAGGTATTATGTACAAACTCTGAGAATTTAGTCTGAGAGCATAGGTTTTTAAGGGAAGGCTTAATGTAAAGGTTCCTGGATTGTAAACTTACTGCATTTACATCCATTCCTGGGTTGTACTGGTTATTTATAAATTCTGAGATGCTGAGCATTTTGTGTATAATCTGGTTGGTCCCTAGAACTTTGGGTATCTATGTGACACCTGAGACTCAGTGCCAGAGTCCAGCAGTTATGAATGTCAGCATTATCCCATACAGCAAATGTTAAGGAGTTTGTAAAAAGAGAAGAGACTTCAATTAGAGATATGAATGAAATGGACTTGGTTAGGACTACAGTAAATCAGACCAAAGGGTAAAGGACTTTAGTCATGATGCTTTTAAAACTTCAACTTCTCTGTGAGACCAAAGGAAGAGATGTTTATTAGGTACAATATCTATTTTTTTTGTAACACACTATATAATTTAACTTGTATGATCAGTTTATTCAAACAATATAATTACATGGAACATTGAATAGGGAGTGAAATCTGGTTGGTTTGTACAGGTTTGTGTGAAGCCCCAATCCATCCATCCCAGAGTAATTTGGACATAGAATAAAAATGTATTTGCAAAGCCACCTTGAGGGAATGGGGGAAAATGTGGAAATATTTAATTTCCCCACCCATAGAATTATTACTGATATTCTCATAAGCATTTGGGGCTACCAATTTAGAATGCCAGGCCCTCAATCTTGGGGCTTGCCCTTATGAATTTTGCTACTTCAAAGGAGAGGCTAAGCCTACCTAAAATTGTGCCTAAGAGTCACTTCCAGAGAACTTCTTTTGTTGCTCAGATGTGGCCTCTCTCTCTAAGCTGACTCTTCAGGTAAACTCATTGCCATTCTCCCTATGTGGGACAAGACTCCCAGGGGTGTAAATCTCCCTGGCAACATGGGACATGACTTGTGGGGATGAGGTTGGCCCTGGCATTGTGGGATTGAGAAAGCCTTCTTGGACAAAAATGGGGAAGTTACATGAAACAAAATAAAGTTTCAGTTCCTGAGAAATCTGAAATAGAGTGGAGAGTTCCTTCAGGAGGTTATTCTTATGCATTACATAGATATCCCTATATTGCAATAGCTAGAATGGAATACCTGAAACTGTTGAACTGCAACCCAGTAGCCTTTATTCTTTTTTCAATGTAATTTTATTGAGATATAATCACATAACATACAATCATTCAAAGTGTACAATTGGTTGTTCACAGTATCATCATATAGTTGTACATTCATCACGAGAATCAAATTTGAACATTTTCATTTTCCAGAAAATAAAATAAGGATTAAAATAAAAAATAATACCCAAAACATCCCATTCCCCTCCTTCCCCATTATTCATTTACTTTTTTAAAAATACAGTTTAGTTGAGATATATTCACACACCCTACAGTCATCCACAGTGTACAATCAATTATTCACAGCACCATCATGCATTTGTGTGTTCATCACCAGAATTAATTTTTGGACCTTTTCCTTACTCCAAAATAAAAATAAAAGCAAAAAAGGACAGCTAAATCTTTCCATCCCTTCCATCCCACCCTATTCTTCATCTAATTTTTGTACCCATTTTTCCACTCATCTGTTCATACACTGGATAAAGGGAATGTGAGCCAGAAAGTTTTCACAATCACATAGTCACAGTGTGCATGATACATAGTTATACAATTGTCTTCAAGAATCAAGTCACTGGGTTGCAGTTTGACAGCTTCAGGTATTTCCCTCTAGCCACTCCAAAACATTAAAAACTAAAAAGTGTTATCTATATAGTGCATAAGAATACCCTCCAGAGTGACCTTTTTCTCCATTTGAAGTCTCTCATCCACTGGAACATTATTTTGCTTCATCTCTCTTCCCCCTTTTGGTCAAGAAGATCCTCTTAATCTCACAGTGTTGGGTCCAGGCTCATCTCTAGGAGTCATTTCCCACATTGCCAGGGGGATATACACTCTGGGGTAACATGTCCCATGTAGGGGGAGAGGGTAGTGAGTTCACCTGCTGACTGGGCTGAGAGAGATAGGGCCACATCTGAGCAACAAAGAGGCTCTCTTGGAGGGACACCTAGGCACAATTATAAATAAGCTTAGCCTCTCCCTTGCAGCAACTAGCCTCACAAGGGAAAGTCTCCAAATCTAGGGTTTGGCCCACTAAATTGGAAGTACTCAATGTTTCCCAGGGAAATCAGCAATAACCCAGGTGGAGAAGTCCAGTATTTCTGCATTTCTCCCCAGTTCCTTGGGGGACCCCATGAATGCACTTATTCTCTCTGCCCATATCACTCTGGGGTGTTTCAGGATTTCACCCCAGCCTGTACAAACTCACCAAATCCCACCTCCCATTCACTGCTCCATGCACCTATGATGTTCAAACAGACTGAAGATACAAGTTAAATTATCTGGTGCACTACAGAAAATATAGATCCTGCACCAGATAAACATCTCCTCCCTTGGTCTCACACAAAAGTTGTAGTGTTAAAACCCAGTCAGTATCATCCTTTACCCTTGGGCCTGATTTGTCTTAGCCCTAACCAGATCCTCTTTGTTCATAACTGAAGTCTGAATTCTTTTGTAGCTCTTTCAACAGATAGCTGCCAAGCTCTAGCTCCAAGTTTCAGGTGTCACACAGATATCCAAAGTTCCAGAGACCAAATAGGTTATATACAAGGAGCTCAGCATCTCAGGATTTAGAGATAACCATTACAACTGAGGAATGGATGTGACTGCTGTAAGAGCTTACAATCTAGGGACCATTACAATAAGCATTTCCCTGATTAGCTGTGCCCTAAGATTCAGTTCTCAGAGTTTACACATTATAGTTGGTCCATATTAGTGAGGCATTATAATGTTTATTCTCTCATTTCTGGAATGCTTCACTCAAAATGCTGCACTCAAGATCCATTTACCTAGTTGCATGTCTCACAGATTCATACCTTCTTGTAGCCACTCAGTATTCTATTGTATGCATACACCACAGCTTACCATTCAGTTCATCAGTCAATGTACTCTTTGGCCACTTCCATCCATTGCAAACAGTGAATACTGCCACCATATATGCCAGCTTGTAGATGCCCATTCATGTCCCTGCTCTCTGATTTTCCAAGTATATACCCCATAATAAGGTTGCAGGACCTTGAAACAACCAGATACCTAGCTTCTTGTGGAACCACCACACTGTTCTCCAGATAGGCTACATCATTCTACTTCCCCAGCAACAGTGAGTACATACAACCCTGTCTCCTAGTTCTCTCCAGCACTTGTGTCCCTCTGTTTAATTAATTTTTCCCTGCAATTTTATAGTGACATATTCAAATACCATACAATCATCCACAGTTTACCATAAATTGTTTACAGTGTCATCATATATTTGTGCATTCATCACCACAGTTAGCACTTACACATATTCATTAATCAAAAAAAAAAGAATTGAAACAAAAGAAAAATAAAAAAGGATAAAAGTAAAAATAAAAATAAAATAAAATTCAGCAATAAAGTCAGTCAACAACAGCATTACCAAGAATCCTGTACTCCTCTGTTATGGTATGCTAATGCTGCCATTTTGCCAAATACCAGAAATGGATTGGCTTTTATAAAGGGGGTTTATTTGGTTGCAAAGTTACAGTCTTAAAGCCATAAAAGTATCCAAGGTAAGGCATCAACAATAGGGTACCTTCGCTGGAGAAAGGCCATTGGCATCTGTGAAACCTCTGTTAGCTGGGAAGTCATGTGGCTGGCATCTGCTTGCTCCCAGCTTGCATTTCAAAATGGCATTCACCAAAATGTCAGCATCAGCTTTCAATGGCTATGTTCAAAAGGTCTCTCTAAGGTGCAGCACACTGCATTCCTTCTGTTTGCCAGCTCCTTTATATGGCTCCAGTGATTTAATCAAGACCTACCCTGAATGGGTGGGTGTTCTAGTTTGCTAATGCTGCTGGAATGCAAAACACCAGAGATGGATTGGCTTTTATAAAAGGGGGTTTATTTGGTTGCACAGTTACAGTCTTAAGGTCATAAAGTGTCCAAGGTAACACATTAACAATCGGGTACCTTCACTGGAGGATGGCCAATGGTGTCCGGAAAACCTCTGTTAGCTGGGAAGGCACATGCTCCAAAGTTCTGGTTTCAGAATGGCTTTCTCCCAGGACATTCCTCTCTAGGCTTCAGTTCCTCAGAAATGTCACTGTTAGTTGCCCTTGGGGTATTTGTCCTCTCTTAGCTTCTCCAGTGCAAGAGTCTGCTTTCAATGGCTGTCTTCAAAATGTCTCTTATCTACAGCTCCTGTGCTTTCTTCAAAGTGTCCCTCTTGGCTGTAGCAGCTTGCTCCTTCTGTCTGATCTTATATAATGCTCCAGTAATTTAATTCGGGCCCACCCTGAATGGGTGGGTCAACACCTCCATGGAAATTATCCAATCAGAGTCATCACCCACAGTTGGGTGGGGCACATCTCCATGGAAACACTCAAAGAATTACAATCTAACACTGATAGGTCTGCCTACACAAGATTACATCAAAGATAATGGCATTTGGGGGGACATAATATATTCAAACTGGCACATTCCACCCCCTGGACCCCAAAATGACATTATCTTTCCATATACAAAATACATTCATCCCACAACAATATCACAGAAACTTAAATCATTTCAGTAACAATAGTTAAGTACAAGATCCCATCAAAATCAATTATAGCCATGGTCAGTCCTAAAGCATAATCCTCCTTTAGCTGTGGATCTGTGAACTTAGAACAAGTTATGTGCTTCCAATATACAAAGGAGGGAAATTCATAGGATGAACATTCCCATTGCCATAAGGAGAAAGAGTAAGAAAAACAGGGTTCACAGGACCAAAACAGTTCCTAAAACCTGCAGGACAAACTCCATTAGATTTCAAAGTCTGAGAGTCATTTACAGAACGACGTTGCATCCTCGGTGCTTGAGAGAGTGGGAGTCTAAACCTTCCTAAGGGCCTCTCTAAACACTGGGGTGAGTTCTCCACCATATCCACACATTGGGGAGACCACCTTCTTGGCCCCAGCCTCCTCAAACATTGGGGCAGCACCCAGATTCCCTTCCATCTCTGGGGCACATGCTCAACCCCTGCAGAACAGTGGCATGGCAGCCAGGCTCTCCCCAATTCCCTGGGAATGTGCTCCACCCTCTTTGGGACCTGGGGTGGCAAAACTCTTCCAGAGCATCGAGGCAGAATGCCCACCCTTGACCTCCAGGGAAAACTCACCCTTTCCATGCATGTGGGCCACTCCACTCTCCCAGCCCAAGGCCACTTGACGCCAGACCTCAACCTCTATAGCTCTGTCTTTGAAGAAATTTTTCCTTCAATTTGTTCCCTGTCTGTCTCCTCCAGTCCAGACCAGCAATGGCTCTGTCTATAAAGATCTCACAAAAATTCTGTTGGCTTCACATGAAGCACACAGGGGTCAAAGCCATCAGACAATAGGACTTTCCACAAATCTTTTCTGCTTAACTCCTTTTCCAATCTTGGCTTGTACTGAAATGGCAGCTGGGTTCCATGTTTGGTTACATCCTCATATTGGATTGTAGCTTCTGGGATTCCACCCCCTGGAAGCCCATAATTTTCCAAGCCATCAGCTTCTGGTTTCTTTGAACCCAAGAGTTCAGTTCTAAGTTTATCTCTCACTTGCATTTTACTATAAGCTGCAAGGAGAAGCCAGGGTACATCCTCCACACACAGTCTGGAGATCTCCTCAGTGAAGTATTCCAGGTTGTCACTTTCAAATTCTTCCTTCCATCTGACACCAGGACTCAATGTTGCCAAATTCTCTGCCACTTTAAAACAAGGATCAACTTTCTTCCAGTTCACAACAACACATTCATCATTTCTGTTCAAGGCCTCATCAGAAGTATCTTTAGAGTCCATATTTCCAAAAACAGTCTCTTCAAAGAAGTTTAGGCCTTTTCTATCAAGCTCCTCACAATTCTTCCAGAATCTTCACCTTATCCATTTAAAAAGCTGTTCCAACATGTTTGGTATTTGCAAACGCAGCAGCACCAGCACCCCACTCCTGGTACCAAAATCTGTTCTAGTTTGCTAATGCTGTGGAATGCAAAACACCAGAGATGGATTGGCTTTTATAAAAGGGGGTTTATTTGGTTACACAGTTACAGTGTTAAGGCCATAGAGTGTCCAAGGCAACACATTAACAATTAGGTACCTTCACTGGAGGATGACCAATGATGTCCGGAAAGCCTCTGTTAGCTGGGAAGGCATGTGGCTGGTGTCTGCTCCAAAGTTCTGGTTTCAAAATGGCTTTCTCCCAGGATGTTCCTCTCTAGGCTGCTCCTTCTGTCTGATCTTATATAGTGCTCCAGTAATTTAATTCAGGCCCACCCTGAATAGGTGGGTCAACACTACCATGGAAATTATCCAATCAGAGTCATCACCCATAGTTGGGTGGGACACATATCCATGGAAACACTCAAAGAATTACAATCTAATTAACACTGATAGGTCTGCCCACACAAGATTACATCAAAGATATTGGCATTTGGGGGGACATAATATATTCAGACTGGCACAGTGGGGTAACGCCTCCATGAAAATAATCTCATTAAAGGTCTTGCCCACAGTTGATTGAGTCACATCTCCATAGAAACAATCTATAGGTTCCAACCTAATCAACAATGATACAACTGCCCTCACAAGATTGCTTTAAAGAACATGGTGTTTGGGGGGACATAATACATCCAAACCAGCACACCCTCCCTTACACCCCTCTCTCTCAGACATTTAGCTTTGGTATATTGTCTTCGTTACATTTAATGGGAGCATATTACAATGTTACTGTTAACCCCAAACTGCAGTTGCATTGATTATATTTTTCCCCCAATACCATCCCATTTTCAATATCTTGCAAGGTTAACAATTTGTTTCTTCTCCCACATGTAAAAGCTTTTTTACATTTGTGTATTTAGTCACCATCACTGAACACTCTGGGTTTCACTAAGTGACACAGTCCCAGTCTTTATCATCTGTATTAGTTAGGGTTCTTTAGGGAAACAGAACCAACAAGAGATATCTGTAAATATAAGATTTTATAAAAGTCTCACACAACTGTGGGGATGCATGAGTCCAAGTTCCATAGGGCAGGATGCATTGGTTCAAATTCTGTAGGGCAGGTTGCAAAGTGGCAACTCTGATGAAGGTGTTTGATGAACTCTTCAGGAAATGCTTCACTGGCTAGCCAAAGAATAAGTGAAGGTCTGCTCTCTCTCTCTCCCTTAAAAGTCTTCAACTGATTGGATTAAATCCAGCTGATTGAATTCTCTCATTGTGGAAAACACTCCATTTGTTGATTTAATCAGTCACAGGTGTAGTCAATTGATTGATGATTTAATAAACAAGCCTTCTGGTTTATTAAGCAGTCACAGATGTCCTTGCAGTAATGGTTAGGCCAGAGCTTGCTTGACCAGACACCTGGACACCATCACCTAACCAAGTTCACACACGAACTTAACCATCACAGTCCACCCCTTGTCAACCTGGCAGTTATACATATCACATTAAACCATACTTTATCACTAAGTTGAGAGCAGTAACAGACATATATTTCACTTAACAATACTCAGCTGTCCTGTGTGCAATCAGAAATGCACTAAATCTCTCCAGAATAGGGTGCAAGTCCTTGGGTGACATTGATTACTAAACTTGATTTCCTTTAACTTAAATACTGTGAAATGAGCAATACAGCTTATGTCATATCATAAGGGGATAAGATATAGAAGAAAACAAATACAAACATACTCATAACAAGGAGGAAAATTTCATGCCATCACAGTTCTCATTTCTGTAACTGGTCGTGTGGTTGTAGTTCATATTTATCATTAACTAGTTCCACTACACATTCCATGTTTCCTTTACTGTCAGTAAGCACTTCAGCTGGCTGTGATTCTTTGCCTGGTGGGGTGACCCAAACCTTCATTCCTGAAGTTTCTTGGTCATTGGTAGTCCTGCCTGGATTGGGTTGTTGCAGTTTTACATTGAATTTTTTTTTTTTTTTTTTTTTTTTTTTTTACAAAGTAAACTATGATTTTATTGTGAAAGTATCATAGATGGAAAATTAAATTGAGTATTTATTCTGTTCATTTCATTTACAATAATCTTATGACTTATTATCTTATGACTTATTTTTGTACCATGTATTTCAATTGCCTGTTTAGTGAAAAATAAAGAAACCTGTAATTTTTGACTTGTTTTTAAGCTTTAATTTTATCATAGAATTAATGACCCCACCATAAAATGTGTTGCCAACAGCCACATCCCAATCCCCTGTGTGAAGATTGTTTTGGCTGCTATTTAAACCCCAAGGAAAAAAATCTTTGACTTCTATTCACCTTAAAATGCCAGTGTTAGCAAAAGATTTTTGTTTTCCATAATAAAAACCAACCCACATATCTTCAAGGTCCTGTTTGACAAAATTTTTACATCTGCAAAATTTCACCGAAATAAATATATTTTTTAAAATATTATTCCCACCCAGCATTCATGTTTTAATTTTTAGGAATATAATTTCTAAAGTTAGGGCAATCAGATAATGAATTTCCTGCTTGCTACTTCAATGTTTTAATTCTCCTCCAACATAAACTATACAGCTGTGGAGGATGGAATAGCTGACATCTGACTCAGCGTGGAAGAAACAATATTAGCACAAGTGTTCACCAGTTAGGAATGGTGTGCTGCTTTTCACCTCTACCACAGATGGATTAATGAAATGTTGAAAAATGAGCCATTTCATTTCAAATGGTTTCAGAGAAGAATCAGAGATAATAGGCTCTTAGACAGCATACACTGTAAATGTATTTGTTTCCATACAATTTCATCTCCCTGAACCACTAAGAAAGATTGATTGAATCCCTACACAGCACAGAAGCTTCCTTAGCTCACTTATCAAGTCTATTATCTGGGAAGCATATAAGATGTTCTTCTAAGATAGGTCTACAATGCCCTGGCTGCATACACAAGTGGCTGTTCTGAGTATAATGCAGGGCTATAGATAATTCCCTTTAACCATAAGAATTAAAACAATACTTATCACCATACAGTTTGGTATTACTTCCAATAAGTACAATATTTATTAAACATATCTTCAGTTGTTTTGTTACATAGTGTGCAACAAATTACAATATTCTGCAGCCACAAATTATATGCAGAGTATGAAGAAACTATTAATCAGATAGTGTACTCTTTCCATTTATAACTCTACAAGGAAGAACTAGCAAATCAGATCTTACATATAACATCTCACTAAACTTTATGCATGGAAAGTGACAGACACTAGTTGTGCTGTTTGATACAAAATGGCTGAACTTCATCTTCAGAAGACTAAACCTGACAGCTAAACATGCCAATATAAACATCAGAACAAAATATATTCTAACCAACCACGGGGAACAGTCTGGTATCAGGAAAGCAACAAGGATTACACACATTATTTTATAAACCAGCACACAAAGGTTTAAAACAGTTCTGAAAATGAAGTTAGCTGTCTTGAGTCAAGGGAATAAAAAAAAAGTCAGTATTGACCATTTACAATCTCTGACCTTTGTGGAGACGGTAAGAATCTGTTGTAGTGCAGCTACATACAGTACAATTCAGGCAATTTTGTTTTTTCACTTGGGTTCAGATTGCAAATTCATTGCTGTGAGAAATGGACGGAGGCAAATTTTAGCAGCAACCTCCACCTGACTGCTTGACTGGAGTGCTCTGAATTTTAACATTGGACTTCTCTGCACCACCAGCTGTTGCTCCAGGGCCCATTCGCTTTTTAATCTCAGCTGCCATCGTCATGAAAGACTGTTCTACATTTGTTGCATTCTTAGCACTGGTTTCCAAAAATGGAATTCCAAGGGAATCAGCAAATTCCTTTGCTGTTGTGTAGTCTACTACTTTCTTTGTGGTCAAATCACATTTGTTCCCTACCAACAACTTGTTGACGTTTTCACTGGCATAACGGTCTATTTCCTGCAGCCACTGTTTAACATTATTGAAGGACTCCTGATCTGTCACATCATACACAACTATGATGCCGTGGGCTCCTCTGTAATAACTGGAGGTGATTGTTCGAAATCTTTCTTGGCCTGCTGTGTCCCATATTTGAAGCTTGATTGTTTTCCCATCTAACTCTATAGTTCTTATTTTGAAATCCACACCAATTGTGCTGATGTAGCTTTCTGTGTATGTATCATCTGCAAACCTAAGCAGGAGGCAAGACTTTCCAACCCCAGAGTCGCCAATCAGAAGTAACTTGAATAAATAATCATATTCGGGATTCATGCTGGACATGTCACTGCAGCTGCTGCCGCCGCCACCGCCGCCCTTGCTGCCGCAGCCGCCGCCCTGACTCTCCGCGCCACGGGTTATCGAAGGAAAGGTTACATTGAATTTAATCACAGGTCCTGATAGTACTAAGAGACACTCTAGGGGATCTCCTGTATTCCAGGAAAACTCTTCTTTACCTCCATTGTGTAGCTGCAGTGCTATTTCCCCTTGGTAATCAGGATTAATCACCCCAGCCAGTACAGTAATCCCCTTCCTTGCCTGTTGATTCAGAGGCATGACAAGCCCAAAGTGGCCAGTTCAATGGAATAATTGTTGTGTCTCCTTGGTGGGAGTACTCCTTTTGGAACTAAAACTTGTAGACCAGCAGAGCTTAAGGCTTCAGGCACAGGAAGCAAATATTTTCCTAGTGGATCACTAGGAGTGATAGTGAGTAGTGTCACTCCTGTTTCCAACCCTTGATTCTCCTGGCTATGGTCGAAACAGTCACAGAGAGTGGATGCTGACTCAGAGCATACACAGCCTCCTGGAGAACACTGCCTCAGCCCTGCAAGGTATTGCCACCTAGTTGGTGTCATAATTGAGTCTTCAACAGGCTATTACACTGTTCTATCAAGCCAGCTACCTCTGGATGATGGGGAACTTGGTAAGACCAGAGAATTCCATGAGCATGTTCCCATTCTCTCACTTCATTTGGTATGAAGTGGGTTCCTTCATCAGAAGCAATGCTGTGTGGAATATCTTGGTGGTGGATAAGGCATTCTGTAAGTCCGTGGATGGTAGTTTTGGCAGAAGCATTGCATGCAGGGAAGTCAAACTCATATCCAGATCATGTCTACTCCAGTGAGAACAAATCTCTTCCCTTTCCATGATGGATGTGGTCCAATGAAATCAACCTGCCACCAGTTAGTAGGCTGATAACCTCAGGGGATGGGGTCGTAACAGGGACTGAGTGTGGGTCTCTGCTGCTGGCAGATTGGGCACTCAGCAGTGGCTGTGGCCAGGTCAGCCTTGCTAAGTGGAAGTCCATGTGGCTGAGCCCATGCATAACTTCTATCCCTTCCACCATGACCGTTTTGTTCATGAGCCCATTGGGCAATGACAGGAGTAGCTGGGGAAAGAGACTGATTGGTATCCACCAAATGGATCATCTTATTTACTTGATTATTAAAATCTTCCTCTGCTCAAGTCCCCCTCTGGTGAGCCTACACATGGGACACAAATATCTTCGTGCTTTTTTTCACCCACTCAGAAAGTCTATCCACATACCTCTTCCCCAGAGTTCTTTGTCACCAATTTTCCAATCATGTTCCTTCCAAGTCCCTGACCATCCAGCCAAACCATTAGCAACAGCCCAGGAATCAGTATACAAATGCACCTCTGGCCAGTTCTTCCAAGCAAAATGAACAACCAGGTGCACTGCTCAAAGTTCTGCCCACTTGGAGGATTTCCCCTCACAACTGTCCTTCAGGGACATCCCAGAAAGGGGATGCAGTGCTGCAGCTGTACACTTTTGGGTGGTGCCTGCATATCATGCAGAATCATTTGTAAAACAGGCCTGAGTTTTCTCTTCCTCAGTCAACTGATTGTGAGGAACTCCCCAAGATGCCATAGCTGTGGGCTGGGAAAGTGAAAGTAAGGTGGAAGGAATTGGGGCCATGGGCATTTGGGCCACTTCCTCATGTAACTTATTTGTGCCTTCAGAACCCACTTGAGTTCTATCCTGTATATACCATTTTCATTTTATGATGGAGTGCTGTTGTCCATGCCCAACTTCATGGCTTGGCAGGTCAGACAACACCCAGCTCATGATAGGTAACTCAGGTCTCATGGTAACTTGGTGGACCATGGTTAAGTGTTCTGTCTCTACTAGGGCCCAATAGCAGACCTACAATTGTTTCTCAATTGGAGAGTAGTTATCTGCAGAGGATGGTAAGGCTTTACTCCAAAATCCTAAGGGCTGGCATTGTGATTCCCCCATAGGAGCCTGCCAAAGGCTACAAACTGCATCTCTATTTGCCACTGATACTTCCAGCACCATTGGATCAGCTGGATCATATTGTCCAAGGGGCAGAGCAGCTTGCACTGCAGCCTGGACCTGTTGCAGAGCCTCTTCTTGTTCTGGTCCCCACTCAAAACTAGAAGATTTTCTGGTCACTTGGTAAATGAGCTAGATTAGCACACCCAAATGAGGAAAATGTTGTCTCCAAAATCCAAAGAGGCCAACTAGGCATTGTGCTACTTTTTTGGTCATAGGAGGGGCCAGATACAACATGCCCCATTCCACTGGGCACCTAGAAATTTTACTGAGGTGGAAGGCCCCTGTATTTTTGTTGGATTTATCTCCCATCCTCTGCCATGCAAATACCTTACCAAGAATTCTAGAGTAGCTGCTACTTATTGCTCCCTAGGTCCAATCAATGTGATATCATCAGCATAATGGACCAGTGTGATGTCTTGTGGGAGGGACAAACAATCAAGGTCCCTGCAGACAATATTATGACATGGGAAGGGAAAGTTGGTATGCCACTGCAGTAGCTCAGTGACTGTATACTGCTGGCATTGCCAGCTGAATGCAAACTGTTTCTGGTGGTCCTTACTAACAGCTATTGAGAAAAAAGCATTTGCCAGCTCAATAGCTGCATACCAGGTACCAGAGGATGTGTCGATTTGCTTAAGCAATGATACCACATCTGGAACAGCAGCTGAAATTGGAGTCACCACCTGGTTAAGCTTAGGACAATCCACTGTCCTCCTCCAAGACCCAACCATTTTCTGCATGGGCCAAATAGGAGAGTTGAATGAGGATGTCATGATAATCACCAACCCTGCATCCTTCAAGTCCTTAAGAGTGGCATTAATCTCTGCAATCCCTCCAGGAATGTGGTATTGTTTCTGGTTTACTATTTTGCTAGACAGGGGCAGTTCAAGTGGCTTCCACTTGGCATTTCCTACCATAATAGCCCTCACTCCATGAGTCAGGGAACTAATGTGAGGATTCTGCCAGTTTCTCCATATGTTTATTCCAATTATGCATTCCAGAACTGGGAAAATAACCACAGAATTGGTCCAGAGACCCACTGGACCCACTGTGAGATGGACCTGAGCTAAACCTCTATTGATCACCTGACCTCCATAAGCTCCAACTCTGACTGGTGGACCAGAGTGATGTTTTGGGTCTCCTGGAATTAATGTCATTTCTGAACCAGTGTCTAATAATACCTAAATATCTGATCATTTCCTTTTCTCCAATGCAGTTACCCTGGTAAAAGGCCATAGGTCCACCTGGGGAAGGCTGGGAGGAAGATTAACAGTATAAATTTTTGGCAGTCTAACAGTGTCCTTCACCAAGGGTACCCAGCCTTCCCCTTATTCAAGGGGCTCTGGGTGTGTAAACTGTTTCAAGTCAGGGAATTGATTAAGGGGCCCTTAGTCTCTGTTTTTGTAATTCAAGGTCGACTTTTACTCACTTGACCTAGAATTCTGCTTATACAGATCAAACAAGAATTTAGTAGACTGCCCATCTATTTTACTGCTAGCTACTCCGTGATCTACTAGACAATGTCATAAGTCTCTGTGTGTCAGACTATTTTGACTGCTGGTTTGAGCCTATTTTCCATTATGGTAGCTATGTTCACCTTGTCTTTGGTGATTAATTGCTGCCATGTGGCTTCTGCCAACTTGGGATCTGATTATCTGCCTCATGTTAAAGGAATCCTGCTCAGTGGCAGCAGTTCCCACAGTAGTATCTGACCTACAGAGAAGGGCTACTAGAGAGTTCTTCAGGTATGATGGAGCTAGTCTCACAAATTTATTCCTCACAGTCCTTGTAAGAGGTGTGTTCTCTGGACATTCAAGAGGTGTGTGACAAATCTTCCATGATAAATCCACTCTAACATTCCTATCAGTCTAAGCCTTTGAATCCCCTCCTCTACATTATACAAGGGTAGTTCTGGCCTTTTGACCTCAGATAATGTCAGCCACCTTTTGATCCATGTTTCAGCTAACCACCCAAACAAACTGTTAATGCCCTTTCTGACACCTTGAGCTACAACACTGAATGCAGAGTCTCTGCTTAGTGGGCCCATATCAATAAACTCAGCCTGATCCAACTTTATATTCCTTCCACCATTATCCCATAACCTCAATATCCATTTCCACACATATTCCCCTGATTTCTGCCTATATAAATTGGAAAACTCATGCAGTTCTTTTGGAGTATAGTGTACTTTGTCATGAGTCACACTTTGTACCTCACCCTTCAGGGCCTGTTGGGACTTTAGTTATAGGTCTTGAACCAAAGACTGGTGGTTGGTATTGGTCATGAAAAAAATTAGAAGTATCCCTCAAGCCATTTACCTTAGGACATTACCTTGCAGTTTCATCTCATGAAAAAGAATTAATCTCTCCGGACAGAGGAGTGAGGATTGTTTCCTCAGGGGAGGTGGTTGTTCTAGTTTGCTAATGCTCCCAGAATGCAAAACACCAGAAATGGATTGGCTCTTCTTCAAAATTTTTTAAATTCATTTTTATTGAGATATATTCACAAACCATTCAGTCATACAAAACAAAGCATACATTCAATTGTTTACAGTACCATTATATAGTTGTTCATTCATCACCAAAATTAATTTTTGACATTTTCATTACCACACACACAAAAATAATAAGAATAAAAACTAAAGTGAAAAAGAACAATTAAAGTAAAAAAGAACACTGGGTGCCTTTTTTTTCTTGCTCCTTTTCCTACTCATCCATCCATAAACTAGACAAAGGGGAGTGTGGTCCATATGGCTTTCCCAGTCACATTGTCACCCCTCATAAGCTACATTTTTATACAATCATCTTCAAGTTTCATGGGTTCTGGGTTGTAGTTTGATAGTTTCAGGTATTTACTGCTAGCTATTCCAATTCATTAGAACCTAAAAAGGTTGTCTATATTGTGCATAAGAGTGCCCACCAGAGTGACCACTCAGCTCCTTTTGGAATCTCTGCCACTGAAGCTTATTTCATTTCCTTTCATATCCCCCTTTTGGTCAAGATGTTCTTCATCCCATGATGCTGGGTCTAGATTCCTCCCCAGGAGTCAAATTCCATGTTGCCAGGGAGATTCACTCCCCTGGGTGTCAGATCCCACATAGGGGGGAGGGCAGTGATTTCACCTGCCAATTTGGCCTAGCTAGAGAGAGAGGGCCACATCTGAGCAACAAAGAGGCATTCAGGAGGAGGCTCTTAGGCAAAATTATAGGGAGGTCTAGCCTCTTCTTTGCAGCAACAGTCTTCCCAAGGGCAAGTCCTGTGGTCGAGGGATCAGCCCATCAAACCACCAGTCCCTGATGTCTGTGAACAGATCAGCACCCATCGAGGTGGGGAAGACCACCACCCCTGCATTCTCCACCAGCTCCTCAAAGGGGCTCTGCATATTTTTTTCATTGTTTTAGTTAACTTTTTTTAAAAAATCAACTACATCAAAAAAATTAAAAAGATGTGCAATAAAAAAATTTCAAAGAAATCATAACAAGGGAGTAAGAAAAAGGCAACTAACCTAAGATTACTTCCAACATGTTCCTACTCTAACCTAAGAAAATAACCTAATATAGGAACATTTCTGTGAACTTGTTCCTACCATATCCTTCAGAAATTAACAGATCATAGTCATTCCTGGGCATTCCCAGATCATTAAATTTACCCACAATAGCTTATCTGTTCTTATTGGGTTATCATTCCCCCTTCCTTTATTGCTCTCTTTCGCTAGTTCCCCTACATTCTACACTATAAACCACTTGTGTTATATTTTTGTGTTACATTTTTCAATGTTCACATTAGTGGTAGCATATAATATTTCTCTTTTTGTGCCTGGCTTATTTCACTCAGCATTATGTCTTCAAAATTCATCCATGTCATATGTTTCATGACATCATTCCTTCTTACAGCCATGAAGTATTTCATCATGTGTATATACCACATTGTATTTATCCACTCATCTGTTGAAGGACATCTGCGTTGTTTCCATCTCTTGGCAATTGTGAATAATGCTGCTATGAACATTGGCATGCAGATATCTGTTCATGTCACTGCTTTCAGATCTTCTGGGTATATATCAAGAAGTGCAATTGTTGGATCGAAGGGTAACTCTATGTCTAGTTTTCTAAGGAACTGCCAGACTCACTTCCAGAGTGGCTGAACCATTATACAGTCCCACCAGCAGTGAATAAGAGTTCCAATTTCTCCACATCCTCTCCAGCATTTGTAGTTTCTTGTTTGTTTAATGGCAGCCATTCTAATTGGTGTGAGATGGTATCCCATTATCATCTTAATTTGCATCTCTCTAATAGCTAGTGAAGCTGAACATTTTGTCATGTGTTTCTTGGCCATTTGTGTTTCCTCGTCAGAGAACTGTCTTTTCATATCTTTTGCCCTTTTTATAATTGGGCTGTCTGCACTATTGTCATTGAGTTGTAGGATTTCTTTATATATGCAAGATATCAGTCTTTTGTCAGATACATGGTTTCCAAAATTTTTTCCCATTTAGTTGGCTGCACCTTCACCTTTTTGACAAATTCCTTTGAGATACAGAAACTTCTAAGCTTGAGGAGTTCCCATTTATCTATTTTTTTCTTTTCTTCCTTGTGCTTTGGGTGTAAAGTCTAGGAAGTGGCTGCCTAACACAGGGTCTTAAAGATGTTTCCCTACATTATCTTCTAGGAGTTTTATGGTACTTTCTTTTATATTGAGCTCTTTGATCCACTTTGCATTAATTTTTGTGTAGGCTGTGAGGTAGGGGTCCTCTTTCTTTCTTTTGGGTATGGATATCCAACTGTCACAGCCCCATTTGTTGAAAAGACTGTTATGTCCCAGTTCAGTGGCTTTGGGGGCCTCATCAAAGATCAGTCAGCCATAGATCTGGGGGTCTATCTCCAAATTCTCAATCTGATTCCATTGATCAATGTTTGTATCTTTGTGCCAGTACCATGCTGTTTTGACAACTGTGGCTTTATAATAACCTTCAAAGTCAGGCAGTGTAAGTCCTCCTACTTCGTTTTTCTTTTTTTGAGTGTTTTTAGCAATTCGAGGCATCTTCCCTTTCCAAATAAATTTGATAACTAGCTTTTCCAAGTCTGCAAAGTAGGTTGTTGGAATTTTGATTGGGATTGCATTGAATCTGTGGATGTGTTTGGGTATAATTGACATCTTAATGACATTTAGCCTTCCTATTCATGAACATGGAATATTTTTCCATGTTTAAGGTCCCCTTGTATTTCTTTTAGTAGAGTTATGTAGTTTTCTTTGTATAGGTCTTTTACATCTTTGGTTAAGTTTATTCCTAGGTACTTGATTTTTTAGTAGCTATTGAAAATGGTATTTTTTCTTGAGTGTCTCTTCAATTTATTCATTTCTAGCATATAGAAACATTACTGACTTATGTGCATTAATCCTGTATCTCTCTACTTTGCTAAATTTGTTTATTAGCTCTAGTAGGTGTATCGTTGATTTCTCAGGGTTTTCTAGATATAAGATCATGTCATCTGCAAACAATGACAGTTTTACTTCTTCCATTCCAATTTGGATGCCTTTTATTTCTTTGTCTTGCCAGATTGCTCTGGCTAGCACTTCCAGCACAATGTTGAATAACAGTGGTGATAGCGGGCATCCTTGTCTTGTGCTGATCTTAGAGGGAAGGCTTTCAGTCTGTCACCATTGAGTACTATGCTGTTTGTGGGTTTTCCATATATGCTCTTTATCATGTTGAGGAAGTTTCCTTCAATTCCTACCTTTTGAAGTGTTGTTATCAAAAAGGGATGTTGGATTTTGTCAAATGCTTTTTTAGCATCTATTGAGATGATCGCTTGATTTTTCTCTTTTGATTTGTTAATGAGTTGTAATACATTGATTATTTTCTCATGTTGATCCATCCTTGCATGCCTGGAAGGAACACCATTTGGTCATGGTGTATTATTTTTTTAATGTGTCTTTGGATTTGATTTGCAAGTATTTTGTTGAGAATTTTTGCATCTATATTCTTTATGGAGATAGGCCTGTAGTTTTCCATTTTTGTAGCATGTTTGCCAGGTTTTGGTATTAGATTGATGTTAGCTTCATAAAATGAGTTATGTAGTATTCCATTTTCTTTGATGTTTTGAAAGAGTTCAAGTAAGATTGGTGTCAGTTCTTTTTGGAAAGTTTGGTAGAATTCCCCTCTGAAGCCATCTGGTCCTGGTCATTTATCTGTGGGAAGATTTTTGATGACTGATTGGATCTCTTTGCTTGTGATGGTTGGTTGGGGTCTTCTATTCCTTCTTTGGTCAGTCTAGGTTGTTCACATGTTTCCAAGAAATTGCCCAATTCCTCTATATTATCCAGTTTGTTGGCATACAGTTTTTTATAGTATGCTCTTATAATTTTTTAAATTTCTTCATGATCTGCAGCAATGTCACCTTTCTCATTCATTTTTTATGGGTCTTCTCTCTTTTTGATTTTGTCATTCTAGTTAGGGGCTTCTCAATCTTGTTGATCTTCTCAAAGAACCAACTTTTGGTGTTATTTATTCTATTGTTTTTTTTTTTTTGTTCTCTATGTCATTTATTTCTGCTTTAATTCTTGTTATTTCTTTTCTTTTACTTGGTTTATGATTGGTTTGCTGTTTATTTTCTAGCTTCTTCAGTTGATCCATTAGTTCTTTGATTTTGGCTCTTTCTTCCTTTTTAATGCATGTGTTTAGTGCTATAAATTTCCCCCTCAGTTCTGCTTTTGCTGCATCCCATAGGTTTTGGTATGTTGTGTTCCCATTTTCATTCATCTGTATATATTTAGGAATTTCTCTTGCTATTTCTTCTTTAACCCACTGATTGTTCAGGAGTGTTTTGTTTAACCTTCAGGTATTTGTGAATTTTCTATGTCTCTGATTGTTATTGACTTCCATTTGTATTCCATTGTGGTCAGAGAATGTGCTTTGAATAATTTCAGTTTTTTTTAAATTTATTGAGGCTGGTTTTATGTCCCAGCATATGATCTATTCTGGAGAAAGTTCCATGAGCACTAGAGAAGAAAGTGTTTCCTGGTGATTTGAGAAGTAATGTTCTATATATAGTCTGTTAAATCTAATTCATTTATCAGATTGTATAGGTTTTCAATTTTCTTATTGTCTTCTCTCTGGGTGATCTATCTATAGGAGAGAGTGATGTGTTGAAGTCTCCCACAATTATTGTGGAAACATCAATTGCTTCCTTTAGTTTTGCAAGTGTTTCTCTCATGTATTTTGTGGCATCTTGATTGGGTGCATAAACATTTATGATTGCTATTATTTCTTCTTGTTGAATTGCCCCTTTTATTAGTATGTAGTGGCCTTCTTTGTCTCTCATAGAATCCTTGCATTTAAAGTCTATTTTATCTGAGATTAATAGTGCTACTCCTGCATTCTTTTGGCTGTGGCTTGCATGAAATATTTTTTTCCATCCTTTCACTTTCAATTTCTTTGTGTCCCTGTGTCTAAGTTGAGTCTCTTGTATGCAACATATTGATGGTTCA
This sequence comes from Choloepus didactylus, assembly GCF_015220235.1. Taxonomy (NCBI): domain Eukaryota; kingdom Metazoa; phylum Chordata; class Mammalia; order Pilosa; family Megalonychidae; genus Choloepus; species Choloepus didactylus. The sequence goes on along the minus strand of NC_051334.1, from coordinate 158,974,534 downwards.
TTTTTTTTATTCCATTCTCCCAGGCTATATCTTTTGATTGGGGAGTTTAATCTATTCACATTCAATGTTATTACTGTGAAGGCATTTCTTGAATCAGTCGTCTCATCCTTTGGTTTATGTTTGTCAGATATATTTTTTCCCTGTCTCTCTTAATGTCCTTTAATGTACCCATACTGAATCTGTTTAGTACTGAACCTTTCTCCATCTCTCTCTCTCCTTTCTTTGTTTCTCTGTCTGTACGGCTCCCTTTAGTATCTCAAGTAGGGAAGGTCTCTTGTTAGCAAATTCTCTCAGCATTTGTTTGTCTGTGAAAAATTTAAGCTCTCCCTCAAATTTGAAGGAGAGCTTTTCTGGATAAAGAATTCTTGGTTGGGAATTTTTCTCTCTCAGAATTTTAAACATGTCATGCCACTGTCTTCTTGCTTCCATGGTGGGTGCTGAGTAGTCACTACTGAGTCTTATGCTGTTTCCTTTGTATGTGATGAATTGCTTTTCTCTTGCTGCTTTTGAACTTGCTCCTTCTCTTCTGTATTTTACAGTGTGATCAGAATATGTCTCAGAGTGGGTTTATTTGGTTTTAGTCTAATTGGAGTTCCCTGGGCATTTATGATTTTTGTATTTATCGTGTTTAGAAGATTTGGGGAGTTTTCCCCAACAATTTCTTTGAATACTCTTCCTAGACCTTTCCTCTTCTCTTCCCCTTCTGGAACACCAATGAGTCCTATATTTTGACATTTTATATTATCTTTCATATCCCTGAGGTCCATTTCAATTGTTTTGATTTTTTCCCCATTCTTTCTTTTGTTCTTTCATTTTCCTTTCTGTCATCCTCTAGGTCACTGGTTCACTTTTCAGCTTCCTCTAGTCTTGAACTATGAGTATCCAGAATCTTTTAAATTTGGTCAACAGTTTCTTTTATTTCCATAAGTTCATCTATTTTTTTATTTACTCTTGCAGTTTCTTCTTTATGCTCTTCTAGGGTCTTCTTCATGTCCTTTGTATCATGTGCCATAGTCTCATTGTTCCTCTTTAGTTCTTTGATTAATTGCTCCAAGTACTGTGTTTCCTCTGATCTTTAGATTTGGGTGTTTGGGCTTGGGCTATCCATATCATCTGTTTTTTTCATATGCTTTAAAATTTTCTGTTGCTTTTTGCCTCTTTGCATTTGCTTAACTTGATAGGTTCTTTTAGGTTATGTAGACTGATTTCAAACCCTTGTCTCTTATTTGTCAGATCTACAGCTTCATGGAATGCACTTTCTCTAGCTAACCAGCAGGTGGCATCTGTGAGCCACCTATTCCCATCAAGCCAGTTCTCTCCCACTCTGTCTTTGTGGTGAGTGTTGTGTGAGCCTTGTGGGGTCTGATTGGTGCACCAAGCTTGCATGTGTAGTTAGCGTTGTCCACTCTGCATATGGGGCATGTGTCTGAGCAGTTAGGGAGGGGAGTGACTTTAATAATCAAATCTCTCAGGTGTTCCTGGAGATTTAAATCTGTTGCAATAGTCTGATCCTTAAGTTAAGTCTTGCCACAGATTGTCTCTGCTGCTGACCCACAAGTCCTTCGTATTGGCGTATGGTCCCTGTGACTTGCGAGTGGGTCCCACTTCCAAGCCATGCACTCCTAGGTCCTCTGCTGAGGGATGACTCTGGTATGTCACAGGTGAGCACCAACCCCCAAGGGAGGTTCTGGACTACAGGACTGTGTATGGGTGTTCCCAGTCTGCTGAAAGGATGGCTGAATGGCCATGTTTGTTTCCCTGTTTTTGCACAGCTCTGTCTTCCCAGCTCTGGGACAATTAGCTGAGGGTGTGGGAAAGGCTATTGTCCATGCCTGATATTGTGGTGTATGCATGTTGTTGGAAACACTTCCCATCACACTGGGTTGTTTGGGGCAGCTCTGGGCTGTGGTGCTGGTGTCAGGCAGGAGCGTTTCCAGCCCACCAGGAAGATGGTTGTAAGGGGACACCCCCCTTTTCTTGGTAAGTTGTGGTGTTTAGTGAATTTTCTCAGCCACTGGACGTATTGCTTTGTGTGTCAGAGCTCTCTTAGCTCTGCTCTTGTCTGGGCCCAAATTGCGAGTCTTTGTGGCTTTCTGTAATGGGCATCTTAGAGTAATTGTTTTAGAAAAAGAGAAAAAGATAAAAATTAAAGGGCCCTCCTTTCAGATCTAATGGGCTATTGAAATGCTAAGAGACAAGGAGATTAGAGCCATTAAGGAACAATCATGAAAGCGTAGAAATCAGCTCTTCAGACAAGGAAACTCGCTCTCTGGGTTTGCATATGAGCTTGACTCTCTTTGAGCCCTGCGCTTCTCCATTCTATGTTCACCAGAACTCCAAAAAGTCTCTTTTTATTTATTTTATTTATTTATTTTTTTCTGTTTTTGCTAGCTCTATCTCCTCTCCGCCAGGCTGACTGTTCCTGGATTCTCTGGTGTCTGGTCTCAGTCTATCTATGTTTGGAGTTTGGATCCACAGTCTGAGTTTTCTGTAAGAGCCACAACTGCAGATCTCCTTCCTCATTCCCAGCACTGATGGCCCCTCCTCCCACAGGACAGAACCTGGCAGGTATGGGTGTGGGTCCCCTGGCCATGAGAACTTACAGATTTTGCTGAACTCAGCTGCTCCACACATTCATGAGTGTTGTATGAAGTATGCCCAAAGTCAAATTGCTCTCTGGGTCCAGTCCACACAGTTCCTGGCTTTCTACCTACTGCCCTGGAGGAGTAACTAAAACCTACACCTCACCACTCTGCCATCTTGCCCCACCCCCTGGATTGGCTTTCATAAAGGGGGTTTATTTTGTTACACAGTTACAGTCTTAAGGCCATAAAGTGTCCAAGGTAATGCATCAACAATTGGGTACCTTCACTGGAGGATGACCAATGGCATCCAGAAAACCTCTGTTAGCTGGGAAGGCATGTGGCTGGCATCTGCTCCAAGTTCTGGTTTCAAAATGGCTTTCTCCTTGGATGTTCCTCTGTAGGCCACAGCTCCTCTTCAAAATGTCACTCTCAGTTGCTCTCAGGGCATTTGTCCTCTCTTAGCTTCTCCAGAGCAAGAGTCTGCTTTCAATGGCCATCTTCAAACTGTCTCTCATCTGCAGCTTTTCTCTCAACTCCTGTGCATTCTTCAAAGTGTCCCTCTTGGCTGTAACTCCTCTTCAAAATGTCAGTCTCAGCTGCAGTGTGTTCATTCCATTTGCCAGCTCATTTATATGGCTCCAGTGATTTAATTTAGACCCATCCTGAATGGGTGGGGTAACACCTCCATGGAAATTATTCAATCAGAGTCATCACCCACAGTTGGGTGGGGTGCAGCTCCACAGAAACACTGAAAGAATTACAATCTGATCAACGCTGATATGCCTGCCCACAGAAGAGTACATCAAAGATAGTGGCATTTTGGGGGACATAATACATTCAAACTGGCACATTCCACTCCCCCTGGACCACAAAATGACATAATCTTTCTATATACAGAATACATTCATCCCATTGCAATATCACAAAAACTTAAATCATTTCAGTAACAATAGCTAAGTACAAGATTCCATTAAATCTGTCACAGGTGTGGTCTGTCGAAAAGCAAAATTCCCCTCCGACTGTGGACCTGCAAACTTAGAAAAAGTTATGTGCTTCCAATATACAAAGGAGGGACATTGATAGGATAAACATTCCCATTGTCATAAGGAGAAACTGAAAGGAAAACAGGGTTCACAAGACCAAAACAGTTCCTAAAACCTGCAGGACAATCTCCATTATATTTCAAAGTCTGAGAGTCATTTACAGAATGATGTTACATACTTGGGGCTTGAGAGAGTGGGAGTCTAAGACTTCCTAAGGGCCTTTTCAGCAGCCCTTTCCTCTCCAAACACTGTGGTGAGTGTTCCAACATATCCATTCATTGGGGAGACCATTTTCTCAGCCCCGCCCTCCTCAAACATCGGGGCAGCACCCGGATTCCCTTCCATCTCCAGGGCACATGCTCAACCCCTTCAGAACAGTGGGGTGGCAGCCAGGATCTCCCCAATTCCCTGGGAATGTGCTCCACACTTTTTGGGGCTTGGGGTGGCAGAACATTTCCTCAGCATCGAGGCAGAAGGCCTGCCCTCGACCTCTGGGGCAAACTCAACCTTTCCATGAGTGTGGGCCACTCTGCTCTCCCAGCCTGAGACCTCTTGTCTCCAGACCTCAACTTCCATGGCTCTGTCTTTGAAGAAATTTTTCCTTCAATTTGTTCCTTGTCTGTCTCCTCCAGTCCAGACTAGCAGCATCTCTCTCTATAAAGATCTCACAAAAATTCTGTTGGCTTTGCATAAAGCAGACAGGGTTCAAAGCCATCAGACAATAGGACTTTCCACAAATCCTTTCTGGGTAACTCTGTCTCCAATCTTGGCTTGTACTGAAATGGTGGCTGGGTTTCCTATTTGGTTACATCCTCACATTGGGCTGTAACTTCTGGGGTTTCACCCCCTGGAAGCCTAGAATTTTTCAGGCCATCAATTTCTGGTTTCTTTGAGACCAAGTGTTCATATCTCTGCTTATCTCTGTCCTCTTGCATTTTACTATAAGCTGTAAATAAAAGCCAGGATACTCCTTCTATATTTTGCTTGGAGATCTCATCAGCTAAATCTTCCAGGTCATCACTTTCAAATTCTGCCTTCCATCCAACAGCAGGACTCAATTTTTTCCAAATTCTCTGCCACTTTAAATAAGGTTTGCCTTCTTTCCAGTTTGCAACAACACGTTCATCATTTCTGCTCAAGACCTCGTCAAAAATCTTTAGAGTCCATATCTCCACAGTCTCTTCAAAGCAGTCTAGGCCTTTTCCATCAAGCTCCTCACAATTCTTCCAGAATCTTCCCCTTATCCATTTAAAAATCCATTCCAACATGTTTGGTATTTGCAAACTCAGCAGCAGTAATACCCCACTCTCAGTTGTTAGTTTGCTAATGCTGCCAGACTGCAAAACACCAGAAATGGATTGGCTTTTATAAAAGGGGATTTATTTGGTTACACAGTTACAGTCTTAAGACCATAAAGTGTCCAAGGTAATGCATCAATAATCGGGTACCTTCACTGGAGGTTGGCCAATGGCATCTGGAAAACCTCTGCTAGCTGGGCAGGCATGTGGCTGGCATCTGCTCCAAGTTCCAGTTTCAAAATGGCTTTCTCCCTGGATGTTCCTATCTAGGCCACAGCTCCTCTTCAAAATGTCACTCTCAGTTGCTCTCAGAGTGTTTGTCCTCTCTTACCTTCTCCAGAGCAAGAGTCTGCTTTCAACAGCCATCTTCAAACTGTCTCTCATCTGCAGCTTCTCTCTCAACTGTGCATTCTTCAAAATGTCCCTCTTGGCTGTAGCTCCTCTTCAAAATGTCACTCTCAGCTGCACTCAGTTCCTTCTGTTTGCCAGCTCATTTATATGGCTCCAGTGATTTAATTTAGACCCACCCTGAATGGGTGGGGTAACACCTCCATGGAAATTATCCAATCAGAGTCATCACCCACAGTTGGGTGGGGTGCATCTCCATGGAAACACTCAAAGAATTACACTCTAATTAACACTGATAGATCTGCCCACACCAAGTTTACATCAAAGATAATGGCATTTTTGGGGACAAAATACATTCAAACCAGCACATTGATTATAGGTGTTAGGCACTGAAGGGCTAATCTCTTTAGGTGGAGGTGGATGGCAGGCTCCTCAGGGAAGACTGGAGGTCAGGAAGCTGTTTCCTCAAAGAAGTCTATAGGTTGGGTAGCTGTTTCCTCAGGGCAGACTGCAGGTGTGTTGGCTGTTTCCTCAAGGCAGACCATTACAGGTATATCTAGCAAAGACTCAGGACAATACAGGGTTCCACTGTCCTCACTGCCATTATTGCAAATCCATATGTTCTCATCCCAAGTTTCAGGATCCCATTCTTTTCAAATCAATGCCTTTACTTTAACTGCAGACACCCTGTGAGGTTGAGGTTTTAGTTCACATTGCAAATCTGCTCCTTGGACAATGAGACTCTGGGTCTGGTTTTCAGAAATCTCAAATCTGCAGTCACAGGAAATAAGATTTTCTTTCAGGGCACACATAGAAACCTTTACATCTAACATACAGTTCTTAAGTTTCAAATTTGAAGCCTTTTGCTCATCCCTTTCTCATAACTTTATCCAGTGTATCTAAGATCAATCAACCAACATCGTTATACCTCTTAAAGCTGCAAAACTCTGATAAGGTGTCAAACACACTGTCACCCAGAGCCTTGCTTCAAACATGAGTTTGATCAGGAGAATCAAACAGTGTTATTTTGCATATCTCCATTGCCTACTCATGACATGCACTGTCAATGCCATCTTGATTATTGGAAATGGAGTCATTAGCCCCTTTGAATCTAATCACAGTAGAAAACTAATTGTAAATGCCCATTTTAAGATTCAGTTTCTCAAGAACCACTCTTGGTACCAAGCTATATTAATTAGGGTTCTCTAGGGAAACAGAATGAACAAGAGATATCTGTAAATATCAGATTTTATAAAAGTGTCTCATGCAACTGTGGGGATGCCTGAGTCCAAGTTCTGTAGGGCAGGATGCATGAGTCCAACTTCCTTAGGCAGGCAGCAAACTGGCAATTCCAAAGAAAGTGTTCAATGAACTCCTCAGGAAATACTTTGCTGGCTAGCCAGAAAGAAGTGAAGGTACACTCCCTCTCTCCCTTAAAATTCCTCAACTGATTGGATTAAGTCCAGTTGATTGAATTCTCTCATTGTGGAATTCATGTCCTTTGTTGATGTAATCAGTCACAGGTGCAGTCAACTGACTGATGATTTAATAAACCAGCCTTCTGGTTTTTTATCCAGCCACAAATGTCCTTGCAGTAACAGTTAAGCCAGTGCTTGCTTGACCAGACACTTGGACACTATCATCTGGCCAAGATGACACATGAACATAATTGTCACATTGTCCATACTTCCCTCTGGTATCATACATGCCCTCAGCCCTCCTCTTTCAACTTTACTCACAGACATCCTTGGTCAGTGTACCTACAATACCGTTCTACCATCAGACAGCACTGTACTCCCCATTTCTGGATCTACAAAGTCAATCCTGTTGAATATTCTATAATCCTTCAGCATCAAGTGCCTGATCTCTATCCCCTTTCTATCTCCTGATAACCTCTATTCTCAGCTTTAACTCTCAAAATTTGTTCATTAATGTTAGTTCATATTAGTGAAAGCATACAGTATTTCTCTTTTTTTTTTTTTTCTGGCTAACTTCACTCAACATAACATCCTCAATGTTCATCCATGTTATTTTATGTTCTGTGACTTTGTTCTGTCTTATAGCTGTGTAATATTTCATTGTGTGTATATACCACAGTTTGTTTACCCACTCATCCATGGATGGACATCTGGGCTGTTTCCATCTCTTGGCAATCATGAATAATGCCACCATAAACATTGGTTTACAAATGTCCATTTGTGTCTTAGCTTTCAGTTCCTCTGGGTGTATACCTAGCAATGGAATTGATGGATCATATGGCAATTCTATACCCAGCTTCCTGAGGAACAGCCACACTGATTTCTAGAGTGGCTTTCCATTCTACATTCCCACCCAAAGTGAATAATTGTGCCTCTTTCTCCACATCTTCTCCAGTACTTTTAATTTTCTCTTTTTTGGATAATGGCCATTCTGGTAGGTGTGAGATGATATCTCATTGTGGTTTTGATTTCCATTTCCCTGATAGACAGTGAAGTTGAGCATCTTTTCATATGTTTTGAGCCATTTGTATTTCCTCTTCAGAAAAGTATCTGAAGTTGTCTTTTTCTTGTTGAGTTGTAGGATCTCTTTATATATTATGGACATTAAATCCTTATCTGATAAGTGGTTTCCAAATATTGTCTCCCATTTCATAGGCTGCCCTCTTACTTTTCTGATAAACTCCTTTGATGTACAAAATTGCTTAGTTTTGAGGAGATCCCATTCATCTATTTTTTCTTTGATTGCTTGTCCTTTCATTGTAAGGTCTGGGAAACCACCTCTTATCACTAGATCCTAAGATAGTTCCCTATATTTTATTCTAAAAGTCATATGGTTTTAGTGCTAATGTTTAGGTTTTTGATCCATTTTGAGTTTACTTTTGTATAAGGATTGAGATAGGAGTTCTCTTTCATTCCTTTTGATATGGATATCCAGTTCTCCAAACACCATTTATTGAAGAGGCTTCTCTATCCCAGTTGATTTGGCTTGACTGCCTTATCAAAGATCAAATGACTGTAGATGAGAAGGTCTATTTCTGAACACTCAATTCAATTCCATTGGTCACTATATCTATCTTTATGCCAGTAGCATGCTCTTTTGACCACTGTTGCTTTGTAGTATGATTCAAAGTCAGGTAATGTGAGGCCTCCCACTTTGTTCCTCTTTTTCAAGAGGAACAAATAAATTTCATTATTGGTTTTTCTACTTCTGCAAAGAAAGTTGCTGATATTTTAATTGGTATTTCATTGAATCTATAAATCAGTTTAGGTAGAATTCACATCTAACTACATTTAGTCTTCCAACCAATGAATATGGTATGTTCTTCCAATTTTTAAGGTCCTGTTTGATTTCTTTTAGTAGCTTCTTGTAGTTTTCTCTGTATAGTTCTTTTGTGGCCTTGGTTAACTTTATTCCTAAATAATTGATTCTTTTGTTTGCTACTGTCAATGGAATTTTTTAATTTCCTTCTTCTGTTGCTCATTACTTGTGTATAGGAACACTACTGATTTTTGCATATTCTTGTAGCCTGCCACTTTGTTGTACTCATTGATTAGCTCTAGTAGCTTTGCTGTAGATTTTTCTTGATTTTCTACATAGAGGATCATGTCATCTGCAAGCAGTGAAAATTTTACTTCTTCTCCAATTTGGATGTCTTTTGCTTCTTTTTCTTGCCTAATTGCACTAGCTAGAAGTTCCAGCACAATGTTGAATAACAATGGTAACAGTGGGCATCCCTTTCTTTTCCTGATCTTAGAGGGAAAGCTTTCAGTCTTTCCCTATTGAGTATCATGTTACTGTGGGGTTTTCACATACTGCCTTTATCTTATTGAGAAAGTTTCTTCCTATTACTATCCTTTGATGTGTTTTCATCAAGAAAGAATGCTGAATTTTGTCAAATGCCTTTTCTGCATCCATAGAGATTATTATTTGGTTCTTCCATTTTGATTTATTGATGAGGTGTATTACATTAATTCATTTTCTTGTGTTGAACTAGCCTTGCATAACTGGAATAAATCCCATCTGGTCGTGGTGTATAATTCTTTCAATATGCTGCTGGATTTGATTTGTGAGTAATTTGTTGAGGATTTTTGCATCTATATTCTTTAAAGGGATTGGTCTATAATTTGCTTTTCTCTGTAATGTCTTTGTCTGACTTTGGTATTAGAGTGACGTTAGCTTCATAGAATGAGTTAGGTAGCTTTCCCTCCTCTTCAGTTTTTCAAAGAGTTTGAGCCGGATTGGTACTAATTCTTTCTTTAATATTTGGTAGAATTCACATGTGAAGCCATCTGGTCCTGGGCTTCTCTTCTTTGGGAGCTTTTTGATGACAGAGTCAATCTCTTTATTTGTGATTGGTTTCTTGAAGTCATCTATTTCTTCTTTTTTTAATATTCATTTTATTGAGATATATTCACATACCATACAGTCATACAAAACAAATTGTACATTTGATTGCTCAGAGTACCATTACATAGCTGTGCATTCATCACCAAAATCAATCCCTGACACCTTCATTACCACGCACACAAAAATAACAAGAATAATAATTAAAGTGAAAAAAAGCAATTAAAGTAAAAAAGAACACTGGGTGCCTTTTTTTGTTTGTGTTTTTCCTTCCCCCATTTTTCTACCCATCCATCTATAAACTAGACAAAGGGAAGTGAGGTCCTTATGGCATTCCCAATTCCATTGTCATTCCTCATAAGCTACATTTTTACACAATCATCTTCAAGATTCATGGATTCTGGGTTGCAGTTTGATAGTTTTGGGTATCTACCACCAGCTACCCCAATTCCTTAGAACCTAAAAAGGGTTGTCTATATTGTGCATAAGAGTGCCCACCAGAGTGATCTCTCGGCTCCTTTTGGAATCTCTCTGCCACTGAAGCTCATTTCATTTCCTTTTATTTCCCCCTTTTGATCAAGAAGATGTTCTCCATCCCATGATGCTGGGTCTAGATTCCTCCCCAGGAGTCAAATTCCATGTTGCTAGGGAGATTCACTCCCCTGGCTGTCTGATCCCACATAGGGGAAGGGCAGTGATTTCACCTGCCAAGTTGGCTTAGCTAGAGAGAGAGGGCCACATCTGAGCAACAAAGAGGCATTCAGGAGGAGGCACTTAGGCACAATTATAGGGAGGCCTAGCCACTCCTTTGCAGCAACCGTCTTCCCAAGGGCAAGCCCTGTGGTAGAGGGCTCAACCCATCAAACCACCAGTTCCCTATGTCTGTGAGCACATTAGCAACCATCGAGGTGGGGCAAGCCAATACCCCTGCATTCTCCACCAGCTCCTCAAGGAGGCACTGCATATTTTTTTCCTTGTTTTTTTTAATTAACTCTTTTTTTAAATCAACTGTATAAAAAATAAAAAAATTAAAAAAAACATACAATAGAAGAACATTTCAAAGAGACCATAACAAGGGAGTAAGAAAAAGACAACTAACCTAAGATAACTACTTTACTTCCAACATGTTCCTACTCTACCCCAAGAAATTAGCCTAATATAGAAACATTTCTGTGAACTTGTTCCTACTATACCCATCAGAAATTAACAGACCATAGTCATTCCTGGACATTCCCAGAATGTTAAATTTACCCATGATAGCTTATCTGTTATTATTGGATTATCTTTACCCCTTCCGTAATTGCTGTCTACTACTAGTTCCCCTACATTCTACATTACAAAACATTTGTTTTACATTTTTCGAAGTTCACATTAGTGGCAGTATATAATAGCTCTCCTTTTGTGCCTGGCTTATTTTGCTCAGCATTATGTCTTCAAGGTTCATCCATGTTGTCATATGTTTCATGACATTGCTCCTTCTTACCGCCGCATAGTATTCCATTGTGTGTATATACCACATTATATTTATCCACTCGTCTGTTGAAGGACATTTGGGTTGTTTCCATCTGTGCCAGATTCTGGTAGCATTAGCAAACTAGAACAAATTTTGGTACCAGGAGTGGGGTGCTTTTGCTGCTGAGTTTGCAAATACCAAACATGTTGGAATGGCTTTTTAAATGGGTAGGGGGAAGACTCTGGAAGAATTGTGAGGAGCTTGATAGAAAAAGTCTAAACTGCTTTGAGGAGACTGTTTGTGGAAATATGGACTCTAAAGATACTTCTGATGAGGCCTTGAACAGAAATGAAGGTTTTGTTGCAAACTGGAAGAAAGGCAATCCTTGTTGTAAAGTGGCAGAGAATTTGGCAAAATTGAGTCCTGGTGTCAGATGGAAGGAAGAATTTGAAAGTGACAACCTGGAATACTTCACTGAGGAGATCTCCAGACTGTGTGTGGAGGATGTACCCTGGCTTCTCCTTGCAGCTTATAGTAAAATGCAAGTGAGAGAGATAAACTTAGAACTGAACTCTTGGGTTCAAAGAAACCAGAAGCTGATGGCTTGGAAAATTACAGGCTTCTAGGGGGTGGAATCCCAGAAGCTACAGCCCAACATGAGGATGTTACCAAACATGGAACCCAGCTGCCATTTCAATACAAGCCAAGATTGGAAAAGGAGTTAAGCAGAAAGGATTTGTGGAAAGTCTTATTGTCTGACAGCTTTGACCTGTGTGTGCTTCATGCAAAGCCAACAGAATTTTTGCAAGATCTTTATAGATGGAGTCACTGCCAGTCTGGACTGGAGGGGACATACAAGGAACAAATTGAAGGAAAAACTTCTTCAAAGACGTAGCCGTGGAAGGTGAGGTCTGGAGCCAAGAGGTCTCAGGCTGGGAGAGTGGAGCAACCCACATGCTTGGAAAGCGTGAGTTTGCCCTGGAGGTCAAGGGCAGGCCTTCCGCCTTGATGCTCAGGAAATTTTCTGCAACTCCAAGCCCCAAAGAGGGTTGAGCACATTCACAGGGAATTGGGGAGAGCCTGGCTGCCACCACACTGTTCTGAAGGGGTTGAGCATGTGCCCCAGAGATGGAAGGGAATCTGGGTGCTGCCCCGATGTTTGAGGAAGGTGGGGCTGAGAAGGTGGTCTCCCCAATGTGTGGATATGTTGGATCACTCACCCAAGTGTTTGGAGAGGAAAGGGCTGCCACAAAGGCCCTTAGGAAGGGTTAGATTTCCACTCTCTCAAGCCCTAAGGATGCAACGTCGTTCTGTAAATGACTCTCATACTTTGAAATCTAATGGAGTTTGTCCTGCAGGTTTTAGGAACTGTTTTGGTCCTGTGAACCCTGTTTTCCTTACTCTTTCTCCTTATGTCAATGGGAATGTTTATCCTATCTATGTCCCTCCTTTGTATATTGGAAGCACATAACTTGTTCTAAGTTCACAGATCCACAGCTAAAGGATAATTATGCCTTAGGACTGACCACACCTATAATTGGTTTTGATGGAATTTTGTACTTAACTATTGTTACTGAAATGATTTAAGTTTCTGTGATATTGTTGTGGGATGAATCTATTTTGTATATGGAAAGATAATGTCATTTTGGGGTCCAGGGGGTGGAATGCGCCAGTTTGAATGTATTATGTCCTGTAAAATGCCATTATCTTTGATGTAATCTTGTGGGGCAGATTGATTGGTCTTTTTGATTAGGGTGTGAGCTTTTGATTGGATGTTTCCATTGAGCTGTGACCCACCCAACTGTAGGTGATAACTGATGAGATATTTCCATGGAGGTGTGGCCCCACACATTCAGGGTGGGCCTTGATTAGTGGAGCCATATAAATGAGCTGATGGGCAGAGAGAACACAGTGCAGCTGTGAGTGACATTTTGAAGAGGAGCTACAGCCAAGAGGGACACTTTGAAGAAAGCACAGGAGGTGCAGATGAGAGACAGTTTGAAGATGGCCATTGAAAGCAGACTCTTGCTCTGGAGAAGCTGAGAGAGGACAAATATCCAAAGTGTAACTAAGAGTGATGTTTTTGAGGAACTGCATACTAGAGAGGAGCATCCTGGGAGAAAGCCATTTTGAAACCAGAACTTTGGAGAAGATGCCAGCCAAGTGCCTTCTCAGCTAACAGAGGTTTTCCAGACCCCATTGGCCATCCTCCAGTGAAGGTACTCAATTGCTGATGTGTTACCTTGGACACTTTATGGCCTTAACACTGTAACTGTGTAACCAAATAAACCCCCTTTTATAAAAGCCAATCCATCTCTGGTGTTTTGCATTCTGGTAGCATTAGCAAACTAGAACACCATCTCTTGGCAATTGTGAATAATGCTGCTATGAACATTCGCCTGCAGATATCTGTTCGTGTCACTGCTTTCAGATCTTCCAGGTATATACCGAGAAGTGCAATTGCTGGATTGAAGGGTAATCTATATCTAGTTTTCTAAGGAACTGCCAGACTGACTTCCAGAGTGGCTGTACCATTATACAGTCCAACCGACAATGAATAAGAATTCCAATTTCTCCACATCCTTCCCAGCATTTGTAGTTTCCAGTTTGTTTAATGGCAGCCATTCTAATTGGTGTGAGATGGTATCTCATTATGGTCTTAATTTGCTTCTCTCTAATAGCTAGTGAAGCTGAACATTTTTTCATGTGTTTCTTGGCCATTTGTGTTTCTTCTTCAGAGAACTATCTTTTCATATCTTTTGCCCTTTTTATAATTGGGCTGTCTGTACTATTGTCATTGAGTTGTAGGATTTCTTTATATATGCAAGATATCAGTCTTTTGTCAGATACATGGTTTCCAAAATTTTTTCCCATTGAGTTGGCTGCCTCTTTACGTTTTTGACAAATTCCTTTGAGGTACAGAAAGTTCTAAGCTTGAGGAGTTCCCATTTATCTATTTTTTCTTTTGTTGCTTGTGCTTTGGGTGTAAAGTCTAGGAAGTGGCTGCCTAATACAAGGTCTTGAAGATGTTTCCCTACATTATCTTGTAGGAGTTTTATGGTACTTTCTTTTATATGGAGCTCTTTGATCCATTTTGAGTTCATTTCTGTGTTTGGTGTGAGGTAAGGGTCCTCTTTCATTATTTTGGGTATGGATATCCAACTCTCCCAGCCACATTTGTTGAAAAGACCATTATGACCCAGTTCAGTGACTTTGGGGGCCTTATCAAAGATCAGTCAGCCATAGATCTGGGGGTCTATCTCCGAATTCTCAGTTTGATTCCATTGATCAATGTTTCTATCTTTGTGCCAATACCATGCTGTTTGACAACTGTGGCTTTATAATAACCTTCAAAGTCAGGGAGTGTAAGTCCTCCCACTTTGTTTTTCTTTTTTAGAGTGTTTTTAGCAATTCAAGGCATCTTCCCTTTCCAAATAAATTTGATAACTAGCTTTTCCAATTCTGCAAAGTGAGTTGTTGGAATTTTGATTGGGATTGCATTGAATCTGTAGATGAGTTTGGGTAGAATTGACATCTTAATGACATTTAGCCTTCCTATCCATGAACATGGAATATTTTTCCATCTTTTTAGGTCCCCTTCTATTTCTTTTAGTAGAGTTATGTAGTTTTCTTTGTATAGGTCTTTTATGTCTTTGGTTAAGTTTATCCCTAGGTGCTTGATTTTTTAAGCTGCTATTGAAAATGGTGTCTTTTCCTTGAGTGTCTCTTCAGTTTGTTCATTTCTAGCATATAGAAACATTACTTACTTGTGTGCATTAATTTTGTATCCCGCTACTTTGCTAAATTTTTTTATTAGCTCTAGTAGCTGTATCATCAATTTCTCAGGGTTTTCCAGATATAAGATCATATCATCTGCAAACAGTGACAGTTTTATTTCTTCCTTTCCAATTTGGATGCCTTTTATTTCTTTGTCTTGCCAGATTGCCCTGGCTAGCACTTCCAGCACAATGTTGAATAACAGTGGTGATAGCGGGCATCCTTGTCTTGTTCCTGATCTTAGAGGGAAGGCTTTCAGTCCCTCAACATTGAGTACTATGCTGGCTGTGGGTTTTTCATATATGCTCTTTATTATATTGAGGACATTTCCTTCAATTCCTACCTTTTGAAGTGTTTTTATCAAAAAGGGATGTTGGATTTTGTCGAATGCTTTTTCAGCATCTATTGAGATGATCATTTGATTTTTCCCTTTTGATTTGTTAATGTGTTGTAATACATTGATTGATTTTCTTATGTTGAATCATCCTTGCATCCTGGAATGAACCCCACTTGGTCATGGTGTATGATTTTTTTAATGTGTCTTTGGATTCGATTTGCAAGTATTTTGTTGAGAATTTTTGCATCTATATTCATTAGGGAGATTGGCCAGTAGTTTTCTTTTTTTGTAGCATCTTTGCCTGGTTTTGGTATTAGATTGATTTTAGCTTCATAAAATGTGTTAGGTAGTGTTCCATTTTCTTCAATGTTTTGAAAGAATTTAAGTAAGATTGGTGTCAGTTCTTTTTGGAAAGTTTGGTAGAATACCCCTGTGAAGCTATCTGGCCCTGGGCATTTATTTGTGGGAAGATTTTTGATGATTGATTGGATCTCTTTGCTTATGATTGGTTGGTTCAGGTCTTCTGTGTCTTCTCTGGTCAGTCTAGGTTGTTCATATGTTTCCAGGAAATTGTCCATTTCCTCTAAATTATCCAGTTTGTTGGCATAGAGTTGTTTATCCTCTTATAATTTTTTAAATTTCTTTGGGATCCACAGTAATGTCACCTTTCTCATTCATTATTTTGTTTATATGGGTCTTCTCTCTTTTTGATTTTGTCAGTCTAGCTATGGGCTGGTCAATCTTGTTGATATTTAAAAAGAACCAACTTTTGGTGTTATTTATCCTCTCTATTGTTTTTTTGTTCTCTATGTCGTTTATTTCTGCTTTAATCCTTGTTATTTCTTTTCTTCTACTTGGTTTAGGATTGCTTTGCTGTTCATTTTCTAGCTTCTTCAGTTGATCCATTAGTTCTTTGATTTTGGCTCTTTCTTCCTTTTTAATATATGTGTTTAGTGTTATAAATTTCCTCCTCAGTACCACTTTTGCTGCATCCCATAGGTTTTGGTATGTTGTGTTCTCATTTTCATTTGTGTCTATATATTTAGCAATTTCTATTGCTATTTCTTCTTTAACCCGCTGATTGTTTAGGAGTGTGTTGCTTAACCTCCAGGTATTTGTGAATTTTCTAAGTCTCTGATGGTTATTGACTTCTAATTGTATTCCATTGTGGTCAAAGAATGTGTTTTGAATAATTTCAATTTTTTTTTTAATTTATTGAGGCTTGTTTTATGTCCCAGCATACGATCTATTCTGGAGAAAGTTCCGTGAGCACTAGAGTAGAATGTGTATCATGGTGATTTGGAATGTAGTGTTCTGTATATGTCTGTTAAATCCAATTCATTTATCAGATTGTTTAGGTTTTCAATTTCCTTATTGGTCTTCTGTCTGGTTGATCTATCTGTAGGAGAGAGTGATGTGTTGAAGTCTCCCACAATTATTGTGGAAACATCAATTGCTTCCTTTAGTTTTGCCAGTGTTTCTGTCATGTATTTTGTGGCATCTTGATTGGGTGCATAAACATTTATGATTGTTATTTGTTCTTGTTGAATTGCCCCTTTTATTAGTACGTAGTAGCCTTCTTTGTTTCTCATAACATCCTTGCTTTTAAAGTCTATTTTATCTGAGATTACTATTGCTACACCTGGTTTCTTTTGGTTGTAGCTTGCATGAAATATTTTTTCCATCCTTTCGCTTTCAATTTCTTCATGTCCCTATGCCTAAGATGAGTCTCTTGTGTGCAACATATTGATTGCTCATTTTTTTTTATCCATTCTGTGATTCTGTATCTTTTAATTGGGGAGTTTAATCCATTTACATTCAACATTGTAACCGTGAAGGCATTTCTTGGATCAGCCATCTTATCCTTTGGTTTATGTTTGTCATATATGTTTTTTCCCTCTCTCTATTAATATCCTTTAATGTACCCATACTGAATCTCTTTAGTACTGAACCTTTCTCCATGTCTCTCTCTCTTTTCTTTGTTTCTCTGTCTGTAGGACTCCCTTTAGTATCTCCAGTAGGGCAGGTCTCTTGTTAGCATATTCTCTCAGCATTTGTTTGTCTGTGAAAAATTTAAGCTCTCCCTCAAGTTTGAAGGAGAGTTTTGCTGGAAAAAGTATTCTTGGTTGGAAATTTTTCTAACTCAGAATTTTAAATATGTCATACCATTGCCTTCTTGCCTCCATGGTGGCTGCTGAGTAGTCACTACTTAGTCTTATGCTGTTTCATTTGTAAGTGGTGAATTGCTTTTCTCTTGCTGCTCTTGGAACTTGCTCCTTCTCTTCCATATTTGAAAGTGTGATCAGTATATGTCTCGGAGTGGGTTTATTTGGATTTATTCTATTTGGAGTTCCCTGGGCATTTATGATTTGTGTATTTATGGTGTTTAGAGGATTTGGGAAGTTTTCCCCAACAATTTCTTTGAATCCTTTTCCTACTACAGATTCAAGATGTGCAGTGTACCCCAAACAGAATAGATCCCAATATACCTACTCAAAGACACTTACTGATCAAACTGTCCAATGTCAAAGACAGCTAGAGAATTCTGAAAGCAGCAAGAGGAAACCAATTTATCACATACAAGGGAAGCTCGATAAGGCTATGTACAGATTTCTCACAGAAACCATGGAGGCGAGAAGGCAGTGGTATGATATATTTAAGACAGTAAAAGAGAAAAACTGCCATCCAAGAATTTTACACCTTGCAAAACTGTCTTTCAAAAATAAGGGGGAGATTAAAATATTTTCAGACAGACAGACACTGAGAGAGTTTGTGAATAAGAGACCTGTGCTTTGAGAAATACTAAAGGGAGTACTAAAGGCTGATAGGAAAAGACAGCAGAGAGGATTGGAGCAGACTGTAGAAATTAAGAATACCAGGAAGGGTAAAAGGAGAGAGACAGAAAAAATAAGATATGACATATAAAATCCAAAAGACAAAATGGTAGAAGGTACTACCCTTACAGTAATAACATTAAATGTTAATGGATTAAATTCCCCCAATAAAAAGACACAGACTGGTAGAATGGATTTAAAAACAAGACCCATCTATATGCTGTCAAAAAAGAAGTCACTTTAGACACAGGACAAAAACACACTGAAAGTGGAAGAATGGAAAAAGATACATCACACAAACAACAAACATTAAATGGGAGGAGTAGCTATATTAATATCAGACAAATTAAACTTCAAATGTAAAACAATTAACAGAGACAAAGAAGGACACTATATATTAATAAAAGGGGCAAGTCATCAAGAAAACAAAACAATCAAATATTTATGCACTGAGTCAGAGTGCCCCGAAATACATGTGGCAAACACTGTCAACAATCAAGGGAGAAGTAGATGCTTCTACAATAATAGTTG
The DNA here is from genome assembly GCF_015220235.1 of Choloepus didactylus. Classification (NCBI taxonomy): domain Eukaryota; kingdom Metazoa; phylum Chordata; class Mammalia; order Pilosa; family Megalonychidae; genus Choloepus; species Choloepus didactylus. The sequence continues at coordinate 158,956,005 of NC_051334.1, read as the reverse complement.
GAGATGTCAATACACCACTCTCACCAATGGATACATCTAGACAGGGGATCAATAAGGAAACTGAGATGTTGAATTGTAGAACAAATGATCTAGACTTGACAGGTATTTATAGAACACTACACCCCACAAAAGCAAGATACACATTTTTCTCAGGTGCTCATGGATCATTCTCTAGTGGAGACCACATGTTTGGTCATAAAGCAAGTTTCAACAAATTTAAAAGATTTGATATTATACAAAACACCTTCTCAGATCACAATGGAATGAAGTTGGAAATCAATAACTGGCAGAAGGTCAGAAAATTCACACATATATGGAGGCTAAATAACACATTCTTAGACAACCAGTGGGTAAAGGAAGAAATTACAATAGAAATTAGTAAATACCTCAAGGTAAATGAAAATGAAAATACCACATATTTTAGTTTGCTAATGCTGCAGAATGCAAAACACCAGAGATGGATAGGCTTTTATAAAAAGGGGGTTTATTTGGCTACACAGTTACAGTCTTAAGGCCATAAAGTGTCCAAGGTAACACATCAGTAATCGGGTACCTTCACTGGAGGATGGCCAACGGCATCCGGAAAACCTCTGTTAGCTGGGAAGGCACGTGGCTGGCATCTGCTCCAAAGTTCTGGTTTCAAAATGGCTTTCTCCCAGGACGTTCCTCTCCAGCAAGCTTGCTCCTCTTCAAAATGTCACTCACAGCTGCACTCAGTTCCATCTCTCTGAGTCAGCACGTTTATATGGCTCCACTGATCAAGGCCCACCCTGAATGGGCGGGGCCACGCCTCCGTGGAAATATCCTATCATCCACAGTTGGGTGGGGCCCATCTCCATGCAAACAACCCAATTCAAACGTTCCAACTTAATCCCCACTATTCTGTGTGCCCCACAAGATTGCATCAAAGAATATGGCCTCTTCTGGGGGACATAACACATTCAAACCGGCACACAACATATCAAAACTTATGGGATGCAGCAAAGGTAGTGCTGAGAGGGAAATTTATTGCCCTAAATGCCTATATTAAAAGAGAAGAAAGAGAGAGATTGAGGAATTTACTGCTCAAATGCAGGGATTAGAGAAAGAACAGCAAACTAACCACAAAGCAAAGATAAGAAAATAAATAACAAAGGTTAGAGCAGAAATTAAAGAAATTGAGAACAGGAAAACAATAGAGAGTATCAACAAAACCAGAAGTTGGTTCTTCAAATGTTCTGGATTGCTAATGCTGCCATTCTGCAAAATACCATAAATTGATTGGCTTTTATAAAGGGGGTTTACTTGGTTATGAATTTACAGACTGAAGGACAGGAAAATGTCCAAATTATGGCACCAACAATAGGGTACCTTCACTGAAGGAAGGCCAATGGAGTCTAGAACAATTCTGTCAGCTGGGAAGTCACATGGCTGGTGTTTGCTGATTCCAGGTTGTGTTCCAGCTCCTCTCTCAGCTCCTGTGCATTCTTCAAAATGTTGCTCTTGAGACATTTGTCCTCTCTTAGATTCTCCAGAGTAAAATCTCAGGAAAAGTCTGCTTTCAATGACTATCCAAAATCTCTCTCTAAGCTGCAGCTCCAAGCATGTCTAAGTATCAGAATCAGCCAGTGTCAGTGGTCCATAATCCCAAGCAACTATGGTCTAAGCCAGCAAGCATCTGGAAGTTTGTGGCTCTTTTTAAAGTACTCGAGTAAAACTAATAAAGACCCATGCTGAATGGATGGGGCCACACCTCCATGGAAATAGTATAAGCTTAACCATTGTTGGAGCTTTTATTCAGCAGTTTGAGTTTGTTAATTCTGCAATTGGGTCTTGGTTGAGCCACCCTCCCTGCTTCCAGCACAGTTTGTTCCTTTTATCCTTGGGAAACCAGGTACAAGAGAGTCTGCCATGCCTGCAGGGGACAGACACCATCCCACTGGCCAGGGAATCTTACAGGTTTTGCTGCAATGTCAGCTGTTCCACCCATTCTAGACTGTTGTACTATTCATTACTGATCACAGATTTCCCTGAAGTGGCTGTTCCCACAGTTTCTGACAATCTACCAGCTGCCTCAGAGGAGTGACTAAAACCCACACCTCACCACTCTGCAATCTGGCCCAACCCTCAGCCTTTATTCTTGAAGATGATTATATAACTATGTAGCTTACATTGTGTGACCATGTGATTGTGAATATCTTGTGGCTCCCACTCCCTTTATACAGTGTATGGAGAGATGAATAGAAAAATGAGGACAAAAATAAATGAATAATACACTGTGACGGGGGTATGGGATGTTTTGGGTGTTCTTTTTTTAAGTTTTATTCTTATTTTTTGTGTGTGGTAATGAAAATGTTCAAAAATTGACTTTGGTGATGAATGCACAACTATAGCATGGTACAGTGAACAATTGATTTTACACTGTGGATGATTGTATGGTATGTGAATATATCTCAATAAAATTTAATTAAAAATAAAAACTCCACCTATATCATCCTGTACCCTTTAGTCCACTTCAACTTAGTCCTAACCAAGTCCATTTCATTCATATCTCTAACTGAAGTCTGATCTCATTTTCAGACTCGTTAACATTTGCTGTATAGGTAATGCTAACTTTCATAGCTATGAGGCTCTGAGTCTCAGGTTTCACACAGGTACCCAAAGTTCCAGGGACCAACCAGGTTATACACAAGGAACTCAGCATCTTAGAATTTAGAAATAGCCCTTACAACTCAGGAATAGGTGTAACTGCTATAAGAGTTTACAATCTAGGAACCTTTACAATAAGCCTTCCCCTGATAACCTATGCTCTCAGATTTAATTGTCAGAGATTGAAAATTATAGTTAGTCAATATTAGTGAATTGTTATAATGTCTGCTTTTCATTTCTGGTTTATTTCTCTCAACATAGTGTCCTCAATGTTCATTCACCTAGTTACATGCCTCACAACTTCATTCTTTCTTGTAGCAGCACAATATTCCATTGTATGTATACACCGCAGTTCACCATTCTGTTCATCAATGTACCCTTAGGCCACCTTCATCCACTATGAATCATGAATAAAGCCACCATAAACCCCACTCTGAAAATGTCCATTCATATGCTTCTTTTCAGTTCTTCCAAATATGTATCCAATAACGAAGTTGCAGGATCATATGGTAACCCCATGCTTAGCTTCCTGTGGAACCACCATACTGCCCTCCAGATGGGCTGCACCATTCTCCTTCCCCACCAACTGTGATTAGGCACATCCTTTTGTTCACATTTTCTCCAGCACTTGTATCTCTCTGCTTATTTTTAGATGGCTTTATTCATATGCCATACATTCCCTCCTAATTCAACAACCAATAGTTCCCTATATAATCACATATGTTATGCATTCACCACCAGTGTGTATATGAGGACATTTCCATTTCTTCTGCAAAGAATGAGGAAGAGGCAGAAAAAGTAAAAAGAAAAAGAAAGAAAAATGACAAAGGCAACAATAGAAAAAATAAAATTAAAAGAATTAAAAGGTCAGACCAACACCACCAATGCCAAGAATCCTATACCACCCCCTTATATCCTCCCCTTATAGATATTTAGTTTTGGTATATTGCCTTTGCTACAATCAATGGGTGCATATTACAATGTTACTGTTAAGTATAGACTTTTGTCTGCATTGATTGTATTTTTCCCCAATACCATCCCATTTTCAATGACTTGCAAAGTAGGCATTCATTTATTCTTCCTCATGTAAAAACATTCTTATATTTGTACATTTAACCACAATCATTAACAACTCTAAGTTTCACTAAGTTATACAGTCCCAGTCTTTATCTTCTATCTTTCCTTCTGATGTCCTACCCTAACCTTCCTATTTAAACCATACTCACAGTCATCTTTTTTTTCAGTGTACTTACAATATTTTGCTACCATCACCCAGTATTGTGCTATCCATTTCTGGATATATACAATCAATCCTGTTGAACATTCCATACTCCTTCAATATCATAGTCCCAATCTTTACTCCCTTTCTGTCTCCTGGTATCTTCATTTCTACACTCTCTCCAAACCTCTCTTGCCTGTCTTTTCCTATCTCTCTGTAGCACTTCCTTTAGCATATCCTGTAGAGGAGGTCTCTTGTTCATGAACACCTCTGTGTCTGTTTACCTGTAAGTATTTTAAACTTTCCTTCATTTTTGAAGGACAGTTTTGTTGGATATAGGATTTTTGGCTGGAAGTTTTTCTCTTTCAGTATTTGAATATATAATACCTCTGCCTTCTTGCCTCTATGGTTTCCACTGAGAAATCCACACTTAGTCTTATTGTGCTTCTCTTATATGTGTTGGATTGCTTTTCTCTTTCTGATTTCAGAATTCTCTCTTTGTCTTTGACATTTGACAATATGATTAGTAAGTGTCTTGGATATTTCTATTTAGATCAATTCTGTTTGAGATATGCTGTGCTTCATGGACCTGTAATTTTATGTCTTTCATATGAGTTGGGAAGTTTTCATTGATTATTTCCTCTATTATTCTTTCTGCCCCTTTTCCCTTTTCTTCTCCTTCTGGGACACATATAACATATATATTCATGTGCTGCATATTGTCATTCAGTCTCCTGAACCCCTGTTCATATTTTTCCATTCTTTTCCCTATCTGTTCGTGTGCAGGATTTCAGATGTCCTGTGTTCTAGTTCAGTAATCCTTGTTTTTTGCCTCTCCAAGTCTGCTGTTGTATGTCTCCATTGTGTTTCTTTATCTCTTTTATTGTGCCTTTCATTCCCATAAAGTCTGCCATTTGTTTCTTCAAGCTTATGAATTCTCCCTTATGGTCACTCAGTGTCTTCTTTATATCCTTCATCTCTTTTGTAATATTTTCTTTTGACTCATTGATTTGGTTTAGAAGATTTGCTTCAACATCTTTAATTAGTTGTTTGTACTCTTGAATCTCAGTTGAAGTGTTAGTTAATCTCCTTGACTGGGTCATATCTTCATGTTTCCTGGTGTGTCTCATTTTTTTGCTGTCTAGGCATCTGATTTTCTTTATTAGTTTTTTTCTGGGCATTGTTTTCTCTCTTTTGCCTTGGGTTTTCTTTGATCTCACTATTTCTTTGCTTCTCTCACTGGCCAGTTTTCAAATTTGGCTCTGTCCCCCATCTTACCCCCAAATCAAGCACCCACCATGGCCTGCCACAGGGATGGGAGGTAAGCACTGGGCATCCCAGAAAGTTCACTGCATGGTAATATAGATCTGCTGGCTTCCAGTGGTGCTCTGTTTTCCACTGGTGAACAAGACCTGGGTTCATTTTAGAGCCCTGCTTTGACAGTTTGATTATACATATTTCTCAGCCAAAACTGGACTGGGTTTCTGTTTAGGGTGTGTAGACCAGTTCCTGTGGTCCTAAGAAAGGGTCTGGGTCCCTAGAACTCTCCAGACTGTGCAGAAGATGGCACTGTTCCATAACTTTATTGTCTTCAGAGGCTGCTTTGCCTCTGAGCACAGGCTGAGTCTGCACAGGTGAGCTGAAACTGCAGGATTCCTATGCCTTCAAATTGCTGGCCAAAATCTGACTGGATGTGGGGCTACACCTGTGGCAGAGTATTCTCTCAGCTGACACATACTCCAGCCATCCTCAAGGCAGGGAAATGGCCACCAGCTGCTGCTTCCCTCAAGTGTGGGAGAAGAGTTTTCCAACCCAGGGCTGGAAATACAGTCTCTTTCCACATGTCCTCATTCTCTTTGTCCCTTACTGACCTGGACCTTGAAATGTCCTCTCCTGTCCCCAGGATCTTCAAACAGTGGGGGATGTCTTAGTGCTGTGAGAGTTTTCAAAAACTGTGAACCTGATGGGAGGGTTCCCATCTGCTGATTCTGTGCCTTTTTTGCACTGAGCCTGAGTGAGGGACAGGGGAGAGGACTGGTTGGTCTGTGCTGAAAGATTTCTACCTGATATTTATTCTCTTTCTTGAATTCAGTATCTTCACTTTCCATCTCCAGTCTATGTCCTCCACCAAAGTTTGAAACTATTCAGAATTGTCCTTTTTTTGGTTGAATCTCTGGAGAGTAGTTTTTGGTAGCTGTTTACCTCTGGTTTCCTTTCATCATATGGCCTTGTAGGTAGACTTTGGATGACTGTATCTCTTTTATTGTGATTAGTTTGTTGAGGTCTTCTATTTCTTCTCATGTCAGTCTAGGCTGTTCATCTGTTTCCAGGAAATTGTACATTTCCCCTAGAATATTTAGTTTGTTGGCATAGAGTTTTTTATAGTATTCTTTTTTAAAAATTCAGTTTTATTGAGATTGTTCACATACCATCCAAAGTGCCATCGTACAGCTGTGCATCCATCACCACAATTAATTTTTTTTCAATTTTTTTCAATTTTTAGAACATATTTTCATTACTCCAGAAAAGAAATAAAAACAAAAAAGAAAACTCAAATCCTCCCATACACCTAACTACCCCCTCCATTATTGACTTATGGTACTGGTATAGTATATTTGTTACTGTTGATGAAAGAATGTTAAAATACTACAAACTGCAGTACATAGCTTGCAATAGGTATATTTTTCCCTATATACCCCTCTATTATTAACTTCTAGTTATAGTGTCATACACTTGTTCTATTTCATGAAAGTGATTTCTAACATTTGAACAGTTAATCATGGACATTGTCCACAAGATTCACTGTTTCATACACTCCCATATTTTAACCTCCAACTTTTCTTCTTGTGACATATGTGACTCTAAGCTTCCCCTTTATACTACATTCACACACCATTCAGCACAGTTAGTTATTCTCAAAATAACATGCTACCATCTCCTCTGTCCATTTCCAAACACTTAAGTTCAATCTAGTTAAACATTCTGCTCATAATAAGCAACTGCTCCCAATTCTTTGGCCTCATTCTATATCCTGGTAACTTATACTTCATGTCTATGAGTTTATATATTATAATTAGTTATATCAGTGAGACCATACAATATTTGTCCTTATGTATCTGGCTTATTTCACTCAATATAGTGCCCTCAAGTTTTCTTCATAACCTGTTTTTTGTTTTAAGTAAGTTTTGTTCACCCACCATACATTCCATCCTAAGTAAACAATGGTTTCCTGTATAATCATGTATTTATGCATTCATCACCATCACCACTATCTATATTAGGACATCTCCATTTCTTCCACAAGGAAAGAGGAAGAGTCAAAGAAGGAACAGAGACAAAAGAAAAAGTAAAAGAAAGAAAAAATGACAGCTAAAAAGCAACAAAAGGAAAGATAGAGTCAAACTAAAATACAATAAAAGAGTCAGACAACATCAACAATGCCGAGTCCTATACCCCTCCCTTATAAACCCCTCTTATAGGCATTTAGCTTTGGTATATTGACTTTGCTACATTAAAGGAAGCATAATACAATGTTTCTGTGAACTATCATCTCTAGTTTGCATTGGTTGTATTTTTTCCCCAATGCCACCCCATTTTTTAACACCTTGCAAGGTTGACATTCATTTATGCTCCCTCATGTAAATACATATTTGTACATTTTATCACAACTGTTGAGCACTCTAGGATTCACTGAGTTATACAGTCCCAGTCTTTATCTTTCCTCTTTCCTCCTGGTGTCTCACATGCTCCTAACCTTCCTCTTTCAACCATACTGGCAGTCATCTTTGTTCAGTGTACTTTCATTGTTGTGCTACAATCACCAAAAATTGTGTTCCAAACCTTTCACTCCTCTCTTTTCCTATCTGTCTGCAGTGTTCCCTTTTGTATTTCTGGTAAAGCAGGTATGTTGTTCACAATCTCTTGCATTGTATGTTTGTCAGAGAATATTTTAAACTCTCCCTCATATTTGAAGGAGAGTTTTGCTAGATATAGGATTCTTGCTTGGTGGGTTTTCTCTTTCAGTATCTTAAATATATCACACCACTGCTTTCTTGCCTCCATAGTTTCTACTGAGATATCTGCATATAGTCTTATCAAGCTTCCTTTATTTGTGATGGATCACTTTCTCTTGCTGCTTTCAGGATTCTTGCTTTGTCTTCAACATTTGATAATCTGATCATTAAGTGTCTTGGCATAGGTCTATTCAGTTCTATTCTGTTTTGGGTACACTCTGCTTCTTGGATCTGTATTTTTATGTTTTTCATAAGAGATGGGAAATTTTCAGTGGTTATTTCCTGTATTTTTGCTTCTGCCCCTTTTCCCTTCTCTTCTCCTTCTGGTACATCCATGACACGTACATTCACATGCTTCATGTTGTCATTCAATTCCCTGAGATGTTGCTCAGATTTTTCCATTCTTTTCCTTATCTGTTGTTTTGTGTTTAGGATTTCAGGTGTCTTTTTCTCCAGTTCCTGAATGTTTTCTTCTGCCTCTTGAAATCTGCTGTTGTATGTCTCCATTGTGTTTTTCATCTCTTGTGTTGTGCCTTTCATTTCCATAGATTCTGCAAGTTGTTTTTTCAAACTTTTGATTTTTACTTTATGTTCACCCAGTGTTTTCTTTATAGCCTTCATCTCTTTCACCATATCTTCCCTGAACTTGTTGACTTGGTTTTTGAATTGATTTAGCATATTATTTTGAAAATCTTTAATTGATTTTTTCATTAAAGTGAAACAATATATCAACTGTTTCTTAATTGACATGTAAGTTTGTTCCTTTGACTGTGCCATATCTTTGTTTTTCCTAGTGTAATTTGTAGTTTTCTGTTGTCTAGGCATCTTGTTTCCTTGGTTATCCCAATCAGATTTTCCCAGACCAGAATGGGTTCAGGTCTCAGAATGGGGCTGTATTCAGTGTCAAGTATCCCTGAGGGTGTGTCTTAGAAGATTGATAGACTTTCATGTGAGGCCTTTAACCACTCTGCTTTTCTTAACCTGCCCAGCAGGTGGCACCTCTCAGCCTGTTGCTTCTCACTGGCGTAAGGATGTGTGGCCCCTTTAATTCTCCACTTAGGTTGTTTCTGTTTTGGCTGTTTTTCCCAGGCCCTGGGGTCTGAGTTCTGAAGCGAGGGCCAGCACTAGAGCTGAGCTCCACCTCCTTCCTCTCAGGGAAGATACACCCCATAGGGAGCTATCTTCTGCATATGAATTACTCCTTTGTCTCTCTGTTTCTGTTAACTCCACCAATATCTGTGTCAGTATGCTGAGAACTGAAAATGGCTAAAGCTCTCTCCACTAAGCCACTCAGTTTGAGAGAGAGAAAAAGGGAAAGAAAGCCCCCTTTTAGAGCTAGTCCATGGCCCCCCAGTTTCACCCATTGGTCAGAAAGAGCTCCCAGTCTCCTGGGCTCCATTTCCCGGGGCATAGACAATTTCTGGCTCTTTAAGGTCAGTCATCTCTAAAAGCCTCTATATTTTTCCTTCTTTTTTTAAATTAAATTTTTCAAATTAAATTTAAATTAAATTAATTTTTTCCCCTCAGTCCTACCTCCTCTCCACTGGAAGCAACCTCAGGGTACTTTACTGCTTCTTTGTGGTTTGTCTATAATTGTGGCTTGTATTCAGCAGTCCTCATTTGTTAATTAAAACCCACAGTGAGGTCTTGCAGTTCAGTCTGCCTTGGGGGGAGGGGGCTCCTGGTGCTGTTCCCCAGTTTTTGCTTACAGATTTTATCCTGTGATCTCAGCCATTCTACCCAATCTAGGTTGGCGTGTGATGTGTGGACAGTGGTTGTCCCCCAACACTTGTTCTACATTATTTACTAGTTGTTCCTGGTTGTTTATTATTTGCTCCAGGGGACTAACTAAATTCCACACCTCTCTATGCCATCAGCTTGCCCCTCCTCATAGTATCCTTTTGTAAATTTCTTTGGGATCAGTAGTAATGTCCCCCCTCTCATTTTTGACATTTTAAATCTGGGTGTTCTCTCTTTTTGACTTTGTCAGTCTAGCTAAGGATTTGTCAATCTTGTTGATCTTCTCAAAGAAACAACTTTTTGTTTTATTTATTTTCTCTATTTCTTTTCTCCAACTTCTTTATTTCTGCTTTAATCTCTGTTATTTCTTTTCTTCTACTTGCTTTAGGGTTAGTTTGCTGATAATTCTCTAGCTTCTTCAGTTGTTCAGTTAGGTCTTTCATTTTAGCTGCTTCTTCCTTTTTGATGTATGCATTTAGAGCTATACATTTCCCACTCAGCACCACCTTCACTGCATCCCATAGTTTTTGATATGTTGTGTTCTCATTTTCATTCATCTCTCTATATTTAACAATTTCTCTTGCAATTTCTTCTTTGACCCACCAATTGTTCAGGAGTGTGTTGTTTAACCTCCATATATTTGTGAAAGATCTGATTCTTTGGTGGCTATTTGTTTCTAGTTACATTCTATTGTGGTCAGAGAATGTGTTAGAATAATTTCAATCTTTTAAATTTCTTAAGACTTGTTTTGTGCCCCAGCATATGATCCATCCTGGAAAACATTCCCTGGACACTAGAGAAGAATGTATATCCTAGTACTTTCAGATGTAACAATCTATATATATCTGTTAAGTCTAATTCATTTTTCACATTGTTTAGGTTCTCAATTTCCATATTGGTCCTCTGTCTAGTTCTCTCTATAGAAGAGAGCAGTGCATTGAAGCATCCCACTATTATTGTAGAAATGTCTATTGCTTCCTCCAGTTTAGCCAATGTTTGTCTCATGTGCTTTGGAGCTCCTTGATTGGGTGCATAAACATTTACATTTGTTATTTCTTCTTGGTGAATTGTCCCTTTTATTAATATATAGCATCCTTCTTTGTCTGTTATGACATCTTTGCATTTAAAGTCTATTTTGTCAATTTTTTTTGTGTGTAGCTACTCCTGCTTTCTTTTGGTTGCAGCTTGCATGGAGTATGTTTCTCCATCCTTTCACTTTCAGTCTCTTTGTGTCATAGGGTCTAAGATGAGTCTCTTGTAAACAGCATATCAATGGGTCATATGTTTTAAATCCATTCTACCAGTCTGTATCTTTTAATTGGGGAGTTTAATCCATTCACATTCAAATTTGTTATGGTGGTACCTTGGTACTCTTCATTATTTGGTTCCAGGAGGCATGATGAGTACCAAAAATGATGAGTACCAAACAAATTTTTCCCATAAGGAATAATGTAAATAAATTTAATGTATTTCCTAATCAAAGACAATGCACATTTTAAAGGCAATATGTAAGAAGATATGGTTGTATACCATTACTTTACATGAGATGTAAACCTAAAAATTTATAAATATTTAAATTAAGTAAAGTAAAAACTTCACTTTACCTGTACTGAGAAGAATCCATGGCTTAATGGGATGGTGGGAGGAGAGTGGTGAGGAGGAGAGGTTACATGGAGTGTTGCTTGGAGGGAGACTCCCCTTTCAATAGAAAATTGGGCACTTGCATTTCAGGTATTCTTTGTCTTTTCTGCCTTTTTCAACTTGCACCAAAGGCTCTGACACACTCTTTATCACCTTCACTGAAACTTATCCAATGAAGACTGCTTCTGTCTTCTTTTCAGAATTCCTCAAAAATGTCAATTGGTCATTTAACAAATACACATTTCTGCTTGTCTGGATGGTACCTTTCCAAAAAGTTTTGGACTTCTATCCATTTTGTACACATTTCTTTTATCAAGGAACTGGGGATGTCCTACTTTATCTCTTCTTCACCTGAAGAAATCTCTTCAGCCACCTTTTGTTGCTTCTCCCTCTGTAGTTCCTGCAGCTCTTCAGTGCTGAGCTCTTCATGATGTTTCTCCACTAACTCCTCAACATCAACAGCATCAACCTCTAAACCCATGGATTGGCCCAAAGACACAATATCCTGCAAAACTGTACCCTCTGTACCTGCAGCCTTTTTATTAGTACTCACTGCCCCACAATGCCTCATGACACTATGGATGCTGGTCTTCTTTTTTAAATTATCAAACCAGTCATGGCTGGCCTTAAAACCTTCAACACTCTCATCACTTGGTCCTGGTTTGTTTTTCAAAAGATTGGCATGCAACACTTTTGTTTTTTCACATATCATGTCTACTGATACACTGTCAGCTGCTAACTGCTTTCATTTACTCATATTAATAACAACTTTTCAATTTCCTTGAGTGCTTGGGAATGCTGCTTTGTTACTGCTTTAACTCTTTTCACAACATCAGCCTTTTTATCATTTGTTTATTCTTAATGATGGTGGAGACTGTTGTTCTAGGCATACCATATTCCCAGTAATGCAAATACTGCTCTCATATTTATCTATTCTTTCTTTTTCTTTTTCCTCAATATGGTGCAAAGTAATTTTCTTTTCTGCTCAGTGCTATCACTTCTCATTTTCTCAGGACCCATGGTGAGAAAAAAAAGTGCAAAAATACACAAAATGACCACAGAAACTAAGATAAGACTGCAAGGGGATGTGCACAGGGCAACAGCTACCATGTGACTAATGCATGGCCCTTTGTTTCAGCTGGAAAGGGTAGCAAGTCACAAGGCAACTGACACCAAGTTCTAGCTTTTGCATCAAGTACCAAACAATGAGTACTGGGACAAAATTTTCACATCAAAATGCTTTGAGTACCAAATTCAATGAGTTTCAAAGCAGTTGAGTACCAAGGTATGACTGTACTGTGAAGGCAGTTCTTGAACCAGCCACCTTATCTTTTGGTTTTTAATTGTCAGATCTATTCCCCATCTCTTTTTTTCTTTTATGTTACCTTTGCTAATATTCTTCAATTTTGTGCTCTTCTCTAGGCCTCTCTCTCCTTTCTTTTTTCTCAGCTGGTGAAGCTCCCTTTAATATTTCTTGCAGGGCAGGTCTCTTGCTAACAAATTCTCTCAGCATTTGTTTGTGAAAATTTTCACATCTTCCTCAATTTTGAAGGAAAGATTTGCTGGATAAAGAATTATTGACTAGCAGTTTTTCCCTTTTAGGATCTTAAATACATCATGCCACTGCCTTCTCATCTCCATGATTACTTCTGAGTAGTCACTACTTAGTCTTATGTGGTTTCCCTTGTATGTGGTGAATCGCTTCTCTCTTGCTGCTTTCAGGACTTTCTCCTTCTCTTTAGCATTTAACAATCTGATTAGTATATGTCTTGGATTTGGTCTATTTGGATTTATTCTTTTTGGAGTTTGTTGGGATTCTTTGATTTGCATATTTATGTCATTTAGAAGGGTTGGGAAGTTATCCCCTACTATCTCCTCAAATACACTTCCTAGCCCTTTACTCTTCTCTTCTTTGTGTGGAACACCAATCCTTGTTATATTTGCACACTTCATATTGTCCTTCATTTCTGTGAGATCCATTTCAATTTTTTCATTTTTTTCACCATATGTTCTGTGTGTTCACATTCAATTTTCCTATCTTGTAATTCACTTATTCTTTCTTCTACCTGTTCAAATCCTGTTTTTTGACTCTAGTATATTTTAATTTGATGTACAGTACACTTTATTTCCATAAGATCTGCTATTTTTAATTTACACTTTCAAATTCTTCTTTATGCCCCTCTATGTTCTTGATGTCCTTTATGTCTTTAGCCAACACAGTGAAGTTGCTTTGGAGATTTGTATGTAATTCTTTGATTAATTTCTCCAGATTCTGCATTTCCTATGGTTTTTTAATTCAGTCATTTGGCTTGTCCATATCTTCTTGGGTCTTCATGTGCTTTGTGATTTTCTGTTCACTTCAGGGCATTTGCTTATCTTGATAAAGTTATTGTGGTATATGCAGGATTATTTGAACATTTATATATAATTTGGCAGATCTGTAGTTTGCTAGAGTGCACTTTCTCCTCTCTGGAGATGACACTCTTTAGCCACCTTTTACTCTCTAGCCAGCTTTCCCCTAACTTCACCTATGAGCTGTACAGTTTCCAAACTAGGTGGATATCTGATCAGTGCATCAGTTCTCTGTGTGCACTGGGGACTACAGCCCTGGGGTTGGGGGTTGGGTCCTGTGTCACCAGGCAGGGAATTTGCTTAATGGTGCAGTGAGTCTCGTAATTTCCAGGCCTCTGAGTGGACCACTGTCAAGGTTCAGGTCCATGCATCTCACCCTGTGCTAGTCTGGATGTATTATGTCCTCCCAAACTCCATGTTCTTTGATGCAATCTTGTGGGGGCAGATGTATTAGTGTTGATTAGATTGGAATTCTTTGATTGTTTCCATGGAGATGTGACTCAATCAACTGTGAGTGAAATGTTTGATTGGAAAATTTCCATGGAATTGTTACCCTGCCCATTCAGGGTGGGTGTTAATTGGATCACTGGAGTCATATAAAGGAGTTCACAGACAGGAAACTCAGAGCAACTGAGAGCGACATTTTGAAGAGAAGCAGTAGCTAAGAGAGGACAAAATGCCCCAAGAGCAACATTTTGAAGAACACCATTTTGAAACACAACCTGGGAGCAAGTGGACACCAGTCACATGCCTGCCAAGCTAACAGAGGTTTTCCAGATGCCAATGACCACACTTCAGTGAAGGTACCCTTTGTTGGTGCCTTACCTTGGACAATTTATGGCCTTAAGATTGTAACTTTGTAACCAAATAAACCCCCTTTATAAAAGCCAATCCATTTCTGGTGTTTTGCAAAAGGGCAGCACTAGCAAACTGGAACACACCTGCTACCTCAAATGCACCTGGACCCTATCTGCCATTCACCTGTGAGTCTCTCGAGTTCAGGAAGGGCTCCTGGCACTTCTGTGCATCACCCTTGCCTCTCCCTGCCTCTCACTGGTGCACACTGCAGGCTGCCATGGAGGAAGAGTAAATGCAGTCACCACAATTCTGCTAAATCCTGAGTTCCCTCATGGGAGCTCCCAGCCACAGTGCTGTGAATGGTTATCTCCCCAGCCAACTGCTGAAATGGGTGCACAGGGTGTGGAAATATGCTCCCTCCCATGCTTGGCATCTGGCTCCAGCCACCAGTTCATTGAACACAGTCACCCCATCCTTTCAGGCACAGTCTCTCAGCCTCCCCATCCATGTCCCTACTATGCATTTTAGAGTTCTTTCTCTAGCTGGTCGTACCCTGGAACCACTGTTCTGTGCATCCTCTGTCCCTTTTCTAGTCCCTTTCACAGAGGAGAGGTTTGCTCTGCTTCTCTTATTCTGCCATCTCCTGGAAATCTCTAGAAACACATTTTTAACTTCATTTCTGGCTGGTCAATCACAAGTTTGAAAGTCAGCAGGTTCTGAGGGTTTGTATTCTGTGGATTTGATTTGCATTTTCTAGATAAAGTGCTTTTCGGGAGGCTGCAGGGGACAATTGAACATCGTTACACTTTAACTGCCACAAATGCTAACAGAGTGAAAGGACTTTACTTTTTTTAATGTAATTTTATTGAAATATATTCACATACCATACAGTCATCCAAAGTGCACAACAATTGTTCACAGTTTTATATTTTTGTGCATTCAATGCCTCAGTCGTTGAACATTTTCATTGCTCCAAAAAATAAAAATGAAAGTAAGAGTAAAAACAAAAGTAAAAGAACACATTCAGAGCATCCCATACACCTCCTCCTACCCCATTTACTTTAAAAAATTTTTTTAAATTGAAATATATTCACATACAATACAATCACCCAAAGTGTAAAGCAATTGTTCACAGTATCATCATATAGTAGTGCATCATCACCACAATCAATTTTTGAACATTTTAATTATTCCAAAAAGATAAAAATAAGAATAAGAATAAAAGTAAAAAGAACACCCAAAATGCTCCATACCTGCCTCCTCCATATTATTCATTTACTTTTTGTCCCCATCTTTCCACCCGTTTGTCCATACGCTGGGTAAAGGGAGTGTGAGCCATAAGGTTTTCACAATCACAGGTCACACCATATCAGCTATATATTTATCTGATCACCTTCAAGAATCAAGGATACTGGATTGCAGTTCAACAGTTTCAGATATTTCCTTCTAACTATTCTAATAAGCTAAAAACTAAAAAGGGATATTTATATAACACATAAGATTAACCTCCAAAATGACCTCTCAACTCCATTTGAAACCTCTCAGCCACTGAAACTTTATTTTCTTTCAATTATCTTCCCTCTTTTGGTCCAGAAGTCTTTCTTAATCATGCAATGCAGGGTCCAGGCTCATCTCTGGGAGTCAAGTTCCACATTGCCAGGGAGATTTATACCCCTGGGAGTCATGTCCCATGTAAGGGGGAGGGTAGTGAGTTTACCTGCCAGAGTTGGCTTAGAGATAGAGGCCACACTGAGCAACAAAAGAGGCCATCTGGGGATGGCTCTTAAGCACAATTATGGTAGGCTTAGTCTGTACTTTGCAGTAACAAGCTTCACAAGGGCAAGCCCCAAGATCAAAGGCTTGGCCTACTAAGCTGGTAACCCCCAATTCTTTTGAAGAGTATCAGGAATTCCCCAGCTGGGGAAGTTTAATATTTCCACATTTTGCCACAGTCCCTCAAGAGGACTTTGCAAATACTTTTTATTCTCTGTGTTGTATTGGGGCTTCATGATAACCTGTACAAACCAACAAGGCCTCACTCCCTAGTCAGGGTTCCATGTAATTACAGCATTTGAGTTAGCTTACCATACAAGTTAAATTATATAGTGTGCTACAGAAAATTTAGATTTTGCACCATGTAGCCATCTCTTCCTTTGATCCCACACATAAGCCAAAGTATTAAAACACAGTTAATATCTTCCTCTACCCTTTAGTCTGATCTACCCCAATTTCAGCCAAGTCCATTTCGTTCATGTCTCCAATCAAAGTCTGATCTCCTTTTCAGCCTCTTTAACAGTTGATTCATGGGGCAATGCTGGCACTCACAGCTGTTGAACTCTGGCTCTGAGTCCTAGGTGCCTCACAGACACCTGGGCTCCAGGGACTGACTATGTCACACAGAAACAACTCAGAATCTCAAAATTTAGAAATAACTGTTACAACTCATGAATAAATGTGGCTGCTGTAAGAGTTTACAATCTAGGAACCTTTACATAAGACTTCCCCTTATAACCCATGCTCCCAGATTCAATTCTCAGAGTTTACATATTGTTATTAGTCCATACTAGTGAGGCAGTATAATGTTTGTCTTTTCATTTCTGGCTTATTTCACTCAACCTATGGTCCTCATGGTCCATTCACTTCATTGTATACCTCACAACTTCATTCCTTGCTGCTGATGCCTCATGCAAAAACATTCTTATATTTGTACATTTAATCACAATCATTGACCACTCTATGTTTCACTACATTATATAGTCCCAGTCTTTATCTTCTATCTTTCCTTCTGGTGTCATACAGACCACTAAGCTTCCTCTTTCAACTGTATTTACAGTCATCTTTTTTCAGTGTACTTACCACACAACATTGTGCTATCCATTTCTAGATCTATGCAATCAATCCTCTAAAACATTCTATACTCCTTCAACATCAAATGCTTGATCTCTACCCTCTATCTCCTGAAATCTTCCTTTCTACACTCTTCTCCAAACCTCTCTCTCCTGTCTTTTCCTGTTTGTAGCACTCCCTTTATTATTTCCTGAAGAGGAGGTCTCCTGTTCATGAACCTTCTCAGTGTCTGTTTATCTGTAAGTATTTTAAATGCTCCCTCGTTTTTGAAGGACAGTTTTGCATGATATAGGATTCTTGGTTGGCAGTTTTTCTCTTTCAGTATCTTGAATATGTCATACCACTGCCTTTTCACCTCTATAGTTTCTGCTGAGAGGTTCACACTTAGTCTTATTGAGCTTCCCTTGTATGCGATGGATTACATTTCTCTTGCTGCTTTCAGAATTCTGTCTTTGACATTTGAAAATATGATCAGTAAGTGTCTTGGTGTAGGTCTATTTGGATCAATTCTGTTTGGGGTATGCTGTGTTTCTTGGACCTATAATTTTATGTCTTTCATAAGAGTTGGGAAATTTTCATTGATTATTTCCTCTATTATTCTTTGCACCACTTCTCCCTTCTCTTCTCCTTCTGGGACACCTATAACATGTATATTCATGCAGTTCATCTTGTCATTCAGTTCCCTGAGAACCTGCTCATATTTTTCCATTCTTTTCCTTATCAGTTCTTTTGTGTTCAGGATTTCAGATGTCCTGTGCTCTAGCTTGCTGATCTTTTCTTCTGCCTCACCAAGTCTGCTGTTGTATGTCTCCATTGTGTTTTTCATCTCTTCTATTGTACCTTTCATTCCCATAAGGTCTGCCATTTGTTTTTTCAAGCTTACAAATTCTTCCTTATTATCACCCAGTGTTTTCTTTATATCCTTCATCTCTTTTGTCACATTCTCTCTCACCTTGTTGATTTGATTTAAAAGATTTATTTGAACATCTATAATTAGTTTTTTCAACTCCTGAATCTCAGTTGAAACATTAGTTTTTTCCTCTGACTGGCCCATATCTTCCCATTTCCTGATGTAGCTCATGACTTTTTGCTGTTTAGGCATTTGATATCCTTGATTGATTTGTTCTGGAGGTTGTTTTCTCTTTTGCCTAATTTTTTCTTGTTGGTTGACTTTGATCTCTATCTTTTCTTTTTTCTCTCCCTGACCAGTTTTCAGATTGGCTCTGCCCCCCAATCTTACCCTCAAAATCAGGCATGTGCTGTGGCCTGCCACAGGGTTGGGAGGTAGGCTCTGGGTACCCCAGCAAGTTCACTGTGTGAGGTAAAACAAATCTGCTGGCTTCTAATGGTGCTCTATTTTCCACCATAGCAAGATCTGGGTTGTTTTGGGACCCTGTTTTAACAGTTGGTCTTCCCTATCTCTCAGCTACAACAGGGCCAGGTTTCCGTACAGGGCATGTAGACCAGCTCCTGTGGTCCTAAGGAAGGGTCTGAAGCTTCCTTTAAAAAGTATTCTCTTCCCCTGCACTTTCCAGGCTGTCCAGCAGATGGCAGCATTCAGCAACCCAATAGTCCTCAAAGGCTGCTTTGCCCGAGAACACAGACTTTGTCTGACCCAGCTGGGTGAAACTGCAGGATTCCTATGTCCCCACTCCACCAGCCAAGATCTGGCTGTATGTGGAGCTCCACCCATGGCAAGGCACTCCTTCAGCCAGCTGACCCAGCACTCCAGGTGTCTCCAAGGCAAGGAAATGGCTGCCAGTCACTGCTTCCCTCAAGGGCGGGGGAAGGGCTTTTAGACCCAGGGCTGGAAATGAATCTCTGTTCATTTTTTCCTCAGTATCTTTGTCCTTCACTGATCTGGGCCTTGAAATGTGCCCCTCTGTCCATCAGGTCATCAAACAGCAAGGATATTTTTCACAGCTGTGAGATTTTAAAATCTGTGTCCCTGGTGGGAGGGTTCCAGTCTACTGTTTCTGTGCCTTTCCCACACAAAGAACAAGTGAGGGGGAGGTGAGATGACCAGCTGGTCTGGGATGGAAGATTCCTACCTGATACTTCTTCTCATTCTTCAGTTCAGCATCTGCAGGGTCTTTCTCCAGTCTATATCCTCCTCCAGAGTTTCAAACAACTCAGAATTGCCCTTTTTTTTTTGTTAAATCTCTGGAGAGAAGTTTTCGGTAGCTGTTTACATTGCCATATTGATGGTGTTACCCCTGAGTTTACTTTTGTAACAACAGATTCCTTTGCTGACTCCTTGTTTTCCAAGAAAAAATGCATAGCAGTTTCTGGAGCCTTGGAATAACGTACAGAAATGGGGAGTGAGTGGGGTAATTGGAGGCAGTTTGGTGGTTTCAAAAATTAATGACAGTCATTGGCAAAGCATTTTCTACCTTTCTGGAAGGGTCTTTTCTTTGTCATGAATAACTTGAAGAAAGAGAAATGCACTCAGAAGAGAGATTATGTGTCTTCTTAATAAAAATTATTTAATTTACTTTAACTAGAATTTAGCAAAATAAAGGGAAAATGATGTAAAATTGAAGGAACTATACTCTTTGGAAAAATATTTATTCACCATAAGGGATATTGGTTTCTAACAGATCTCTCTATGGTTGATGAACAAAAATTGATGAAAAGAACATCAAGAGGTTGGTGATGTTATGTTTTTTTTTGTTTGTTTGTTTTCCATCTTGTTTCAATTTTAAGCACTATTGATTGGATCTCTGCTTTGAAAGTTGGGGAAATTGCACTCATAATTTTCCCTTTCCCCCTCCAATTTTTGTTTCATGTAATAATATATTACATTGTCAAGGTTTATAATGTTTACTTCATGCTTTAGGAATTAGTTAGAAATTGTGCTTGACTGCCAGTTAACAGAGACCTGACTCTAGCAACCTAACACATGAGTTAATCTTCACCTAAAGGAAGACTGGAGGTAAGATTCAAGGCAAGGTCAGGCTCCATGAAACCATTAGGGATATAGTCTCCTTCTGTCTTCCTACTTTACCATGTTTAATGTGTGACTTTTATTTTTGAGCTCATAAAGTGGCTGCTGGAGCTCTAATCATCATGTCTATTCCAGGCAAGGAGCAGGAGGAAGGGGGAGAAGGTCAAAAAGACTCTCCCACAAGCCCCAACTTCCATTTATATTTCACTACTCCCTTCCCATCTGCAGGGGAGACTGGTGAATATAGTTTTTCCACTTAGCAAATTGCCTAAGTTTCTGTTATTTGGGTAGTCAATGTTACTTCAATTTTCATAATTTCTTAGTTTTAGTTTTATATTTTTTCAAAGTTAATACTTGAGACACCAGCCCTTTATACCAAATAATCTCCATTTATAATATTTTTATTTTTATTACCTCCTGCTTGGATGGATTTCATTCTTAAGTAGTTCTTTCCAGAAGGGTCCATAGGCACTCCACTACCTAATTTATTTTTTGCTTGGTTGCTTTCCTAATTTCCATGCATTATCTGCCTCTATCACCACCTTAGAAGTTGTTCCAAACTCTTAAGGATAATATAAAATTTCTTGATTTCCCTGAATATCTCACCCCTGAATGTTTTCCCTGAATATCTCACTCCTGGAGTCCTCCATCACCTTGATCCAATCTGGCCTGTTTGCTCCCTAGTCCTAATGAATAACATTTATCCTGGGGCTTCACTGCTATCCTTTTCTGGAGCCAATGGTTCCTGGATCTCAATGCCTTCTTTTCTGGTTTGCTACCTTTTCTTGATGGAATAGATCCTCAAGAAAGCTTCCTAAGAAAGAATGTGTGAGAAATAAACTTTCTGAGTCTTCAAGTCTGAAAATATTTTGATGCTCTTTTCACACTTGAATGAGAGGTTTGTTCAGTGCAGAATTTTTGACTGAAAGTACGTTTCTTTTAGAATGTCGAGGCATGACCCAGTTTTCTTCTGGCATCCAATGTTGCTGATGGAAATATGATACCAAACTGTATTTTAAAAAAGATATTGTATCTTTGTAGATGATTTATTTTGTTCTCTTTGGAAGCTTTTAGCATCTTCCCTTTATATTTGGCATATCACAATGATGTGGCTTGTTGTGGGATGTTAATTCATTGCAATAGGTGCTGAGGGACCCCTTTGATATGGAAACTCCATCCTTCATGAAGCCCTATAAAATTCTCTTTTATTATTTGTTCTGATAATTTACCCCCTCTGCCTTGTATATTCTCTTTTTAGAAATTCTGTTAATTAAATTTAGAATCTCTGGATTGATCTTTGTCTCTTGTCTTTTTGCTCAGATTTTCCATCTCTTTGTCTCTTCATTCTATTTTTTGGGAAATTTCTTCAACTTAATGTTCAACCTTGTCACTGAATTTTATTTTATTTTGGAAATCACGTTTTAAATTTCCACAAGCTGCTCCTTGATCTTTAATTGGTCCTTTGTTATAGTATCTTGTATTAAGGGTAAAATATCTTGAGTCTCTCTGAGGACAATATTTAAAATTACTTTGTTCTTATTGCTGTTAAGTTCTCTTTGTTCCCTAGATTATTGCTATTTCTCTTGCGGTCTATTGGTGTTTCAGAAGTGAAATTTATTCCAAGTACATACATGCTTCCTCTTCTCTTTACCTAACAGGTGGAGGGTAGTTCAGAAAACAATAACAAATGATTTTCCAAAAATAAGATCTTGCTTGGGGTTCATAATTGTGTAGGAAATGGAAGATATATGTCACAACATTTTAGAATTTTTTTCACCTCTCCAAGACTAGTTTTTGACTCAGTTTCTCTTTCACTTAATAATAGAGAGGGTCCGTTGCTGACTAGTGGGATTTCTTGCATATTTGCGATTGAATTTTTTGTGAGAAAGGTAAGAGAAAATGGGATTGGGAAAAGAAAAGAGGTGGAGACACAAACTGGATGAGGATTTTCATACTGGGCCTCCTTTCCATAGGCCTCAGCAACCCTGTCACGGATCTGCTTGATTCTTTCGCATCAAGAAGTTGATCTCACAAGTCACTTCCATGTTGTAGATCTGCCGGCAAGTTTCATAGCTTTCTCGCTGTCGCCGGCAGCATGGCTTCTTATAGTACTGCCGTCGCTTAATATCCTCAATGAGCCCATCCATGGTAAGGATTCTGTTTAGAGTCCTGTATGCAACTTCCACGTTCCCTTCCTGTACCATCACTGTTCTGGCAATGAACTTCAGATGTTTTGCCATGACCTTGAATTTAAAAGTCTTCACTCTTCCTTTCCCAACGCCCGGCGAAAGGTCGTGTTTATTATTGATTTCTGTTGCAAAATTTCTTCAAATGCCAGATGACCCCTGGGTGTCTCTTCACATATAAGAATAATGCAATAAAATAAAAACAACTGTTTGGGAACTCTGTGCTTGGGTATTTTTCAACTGTTGTTTCACGTTAGGGTAATCTGGGACTGTTTTAATTTCTCCAGAGAAGAAACAGACCTAGGGACAGAAGTCTGGTGGCTGAGATTTCTGTGCATGGTGAATTGGAGGTTGGGGAGAGTCAATTGTTCATGTATAAACTTTTAATTATCCCTGTGTTGTCAGTTCCACACCTCCTACTTTTCGTTGTCCTTGGTGCTTCTGAACTCTGAGCTTTTCTGGGATTCTAGAGGGCAGACGGACTCCTTTCTTGGCTGTTTTCTTTGGTGCATTCTCTAGGTTACTGCTTCTTCTTCCCAAATTATCAGTTACCACACCTATGCAGCATCCGCTTTCTGTCTTCAGAAATTAACTGAAATCTCTGGTGTACTGATGATCTCTCTCTCTTTTTTTTAATTCATTTTTTATTGTGAACTTTGACATACATACATAACAGTGATAACCTTCAAGGTTCAACAATTAGAGAAAAAACTTTGAAGAATGTCATGGGTCACTCCACAACTTCAGCCATTTCTATTATTGTAAAAAATAACATATGTACAGAAAGGTGTTAACTTTTGATGTACAGCTCAAAAAGCAGTTATATAGGTAATTTCAAACATTGTTATGGTTTACAGTTCCACAGTTTCAGTTCTTTACTTATTATGCAATATAGGGTATATACAGAAAGGTGAAGACTTTCAAAGCACAATTCGATGAGTAGCTATAGAGCAAATTTCAAAGGATGTTATAGGGTACATTTCCACCATGTCATTTACCTCCTTCCAGCTATTCCAACACCCCAGCATCTAAAAATACATATATTTATTTATATAAAGTTTCAGTATTCATAGACCTTTGTTAAACCTTATCTTGATTGTTACTATCCCTTCCTCTCACTTTATCTTTTTCTCCATCTTCAGGGGTGTCTAGGCCATGAGCACCCTAACTTGTTCATATTGAAAGGGGGTGTTAACAGTATGGGGAAGGGGGCTGCATCTGATTGTTGTTCTTAAAGAGGCTGCTGCCGCTGGATTTTTGGACTTGTCTGGCATAGGAACATTTAAGTTTCTGAGAGATAAAACTTAGTGAGTGATGGCAGGTGAATTCACTGCCCTCTCCACTATATGGGACCTGACCCCCAGGGGTGTAAATTTCCCTGCCAAAGCAGTATATGACTTCAGGGGATGAGCCTGGACCTGGCATCATAGGACTGAGAAAATCTTCTTGACCAAAAGGGGGAAGCAAAATGCAACAAAATAAAATTTCAGTGGCTGAGAAATTTCAAGTGGAGTTGAGAGATCACTCTGGAGGGCATTCTTATGCACTATATAGATATCCCTTTTTAGGTTTTAGTGTATTGGAATAACTAGAAGTAAATACCTGAAACTATCAAACTGCAACCCAGTAGCCATGATTCTTGAAGACAATTGTATAACTATGTAGTTTACATGGGATGATGGTGTGACTGTGAAAATCTTGTGGCTCACATTCCCTTTATCTAGTGTATGGATGGATATGTAGAAAAATGGGGACAAAAACTGAAAAATAGGGTGGGATGAGAAGGGTGATTCGGGTGTTCTTTTTTACTTTTATTTTTATTCTTATATTTATTCTTTCTGGTGTAAGGAAAATGTTCAAAGATTGTTTGGGGTGATGAATGCACAAGTATATGATGGTATTGTGAACAGTTGATTGTACACCATGGATAACTGTATGATATGTAACCATATCTCAATAAAACTGAATTACAAAAAAGCTTAGTGAGTGAAACTTTTATAGACTCTCAGGTGGGAACCTAGGTATTTGGGGAAAGATTTTTGAACCAATAGTCTATCTGATCTCCTGCTTTGTGTCTAGCAATAAACTCTTTCTTTCTGTGAAACCCTGGTGTCATGGATTGGCTGTTACACACATCAGGTGGAGAACCCACCTCTTTTGTCCAGTGTCATGGGGACATGGACTCCTGAAAATTTCAACCATGAGAATTATAAGATGAAGAATGAATGCCAATGAATCAATAATGAACTGCTTGTGCAGTTCCTGCCTCCCTCACCCCTGTTCCACTCATGTTGGCTCTCCTTTTGAAGAAGGCATCTGGCCCTGGAGAAGAGGCACTAAGGCACTAAGGGTTTCTGCTCTGAGTGGTCCTTCGGTCTTGTAGCAGGTTGAGTTGTGGCCCCCCAAAAAAGATAAGTCCAACTGGGACTGGCAAGTGTGACTTTATTTGGAGAAAGAGTCTTTGCAGATGTAATTAAGTTCAGGATCTCGGGATAAGATCATCCTGGGTTAAGGGGCCCTAATCCAATGACTGGTGTCCCTGTAAGAGATAGAGAGGCAGAGAGAGTGGAGAAACAGGCAGAAAAGAAAGCCATATGAGGACAGAGGTCGAGATTAGAGTGATGCAGACACAAGCCAAGGAATGCCTGCCACCACAGGCTGTAAGAGACAAGAATTCTCCCTTAGAGTCTTTGGAGGGAGCATAGCTCTGCTGACACCCTGATTTCTGACTTCTAGCCACCAGAATGGTGAGAAAATACATTTCTGTTGTTTTAAACCACCAAGTTTGTGGTAATTTGTTATGGCAGTCCCATTTGCCTAACTCATTAGAAACCCCCAGTCAATGGTAGCCAGTGACAAACAGCATCCACCTGGCATTACAGGTGAAGCTTTATGGGGGTGACCAGAGATTCTGCAAATTAAACACAAGAGGCATCATGGAAAGCTCTAAATCAGGCCCTTCTAATCCCTCCATGAAGGTGGGTGTCCAAGAGGCGGTCTTGCCCAATAAGTGGAGGTCTGGCACTGTAATT
Source organism: Choloepus didactylus (assembly GCF_015220235.1). Lineage (NCBI taxonomy): Eukaryota > Metazoa > Chordata > Mammalia > Pilosa > Megalonychidae > Choloepus > Choloepus didactylus. The sequence continues at coordinate 158,930,602 of NC_051334.1, read as the reverse complement.
TATTTTACTGAATAATATTGAGCAAGTGGCTTCCCCAGTTCTGAGACCAGTTTCTTCATTGTAAAACAGGGATAATAATAACAGGGTTGTTGTGGAAATTGATGAACTAATGTATGGAAAGCACCAGGCACCTAACCAGGTAGTTTGCCAAAAAAAAGGTTTCATAACCTCTCTATGTGTAGCTCAAAGTTGTTGAAGGGAAATAAATCCCTCTTGCAGTCTAATCTCAATCTCTGCTACTGCAATTTCAGTTCATTCACTTGACTTTCATAGTGAGGGGAAGTAAATTTTAAGGACTTCTTTAACCTTTTCTTTTTTTCTCTGGTTCCAACACTCTGGTGAGGAGGGAAGGTGGCATGGGATGGGTGCTCTTGGGGGAGCACCTCTCACTCTTTCTTTGCTGTACACTGATCTCTGGAGACTCAGGTGCTATCTGCTGGCCAGAGAATTGTGAGCAGGGAAGTTAAAGGACTGCTGGTACTCTCCACTGGCTCAGTTTCCATGTAGACTTCTGGTAATTCTACCTGGGATTTTCATCCTACTGCCAAGATCCCAGAAAGCTTTTGACCCCTTGTAGAGATGGAGGAGGGTGGGGGTGATTGGCTAACTTTGGGATTAAGCCCCTGATTTGGGCTGAGTAATCATCATAAAGGCCTTCATGTTTTAGTCCTTTAGAGAATGCCGGCCATCTACTACTTGCTATCTGGCCATAGAGTTAGCCAATACTACCAGGTCCTCTATGGAGCTGAAGCAAAAAAGGAATTATCAATGATTTAGTGAATTTGGAAACTTCCTTAAAAAGACAATCTGAAAAACTCAGGCAAAGACATCTGAATTCTCTACAACAGGTGATGTCAAAATTACCTGAAATCATTGGGTAAACTCAAAACTTAAGGTTTTACTCTGACAACATTGCCAAGGTCTGAGGAAAACACGCTTGTGGTTTATTTTATAACACGCTCCTGGGCAGATTGGTCTCTTGATAGGAATAACTAAAGTAGAGGCAGTTGGGCTTTGTCATCAGATATTCACTAGCTGTGACTTATTCAAGTTCTCTGAGCCTTGGTTTCTTCATCTGAAAAATGGAGATTATAATAATGTTTACCTTAAAGGGTTATTGTGAAGATTAATAGGCTTGTTACATAGTAAGTCCTTAATAAATGTTAGTTGGTCAAACTCCAAAGCCTATTCTTTTTTATAAATATAATTTTACTGAGATATATTCACTCACCATCCAATCCATCTGAAGTGTAAAATTAATGGCTCACAGTATCATCACATAGTTGTGCAATCATAACCACAATCAAGTTTAGAACATTTTCATTACTCCAAAAAGAAAAATAAAAAATAAAATTATAAAAGAAAACCCACTACCCCTTATCCCCCGCCCCCATTGTTGATCCCTAGAATTGGGGTGGTACTTGTGTCAGTGTTGATTAAAGAATATTAAGAAATTACTGTTAACTATAGCCCATAGTTTGCAATAGGTATATTTTTCCCATATACTACTCTATTATTAACTCCTTGTAATAGTGTCATACATTTGTTCACGAAATAACCTTTTTATATTTGTAGTGCTAATCACAGTCGTCACCCACCACAAAATTCACTGTGTTATACGTTCCCATGTTTTCATCTCCAGTTTTCCTTCTGGTGACATACATGACTCTAAACAATCCCTTTCAACCACATTCACAGACAAATCAGTACCATTAATTATAATCACAATAACATGCTACCATCACCTCTATCCATTTCCAAACATTCTAGTTCAACCTAGTTCAAAATTATGCACATTTTTAAGCAACCACTCCCCATTCTCTATTCTCATTCTATTCCCTGGTAACCTGTATTCTAGATTTTATGCCTATGAGTTTACATATTAAAATTAGTTAATATTAGTGAGATGATGCAATATTGTCCCTTTGTGTCAGACTTATTTCACTCAACATAATGTCCTTAAGGTTCATTCATGTCTTCACATGCTTCAGGACTTCATTCCTTCTTACCGGTGAATAATATTCTATCATATGTATATACCACATGTTGTTTATCCATTCATCATCAGTTGATGGACATTTGGGCTGTTTCTATCTTTTGGCAATTGTGAATAATGCCGTTATGAACATCAGTATGCAAATATCTGTTCAAGTCCCTGCTTTCAATTCTTCTGGGTCTATACTTAGTAGCTGAATTGAGAGGTCATTTGGTAATTCTATATTTAGCTTCATGAGGAACTGCCAAATGTCTTCCACAGTGACTGCAACATTTCACATTCCCACCAGCAGTGAATAAGTGCTCCTATTTCTCAACATCATCTCCAGTACTTCTAGTTTCCTGTTGGTTTAATAGTGGTCATTCTAGTAGGTGTAAAATGATATCTCATTGTGGTTTTGAGCTGTATTTCCTTAATAGCTAGTGAAGTTGAGCATCTTTTCATGTGCTTTTTAGTTATTTGTGTTTCCTGTTTGGAAAAGATTTCTTTTTCCCATTTTTAAATTGGGCTGTCTTTTTTATTGTTGAGTTGTTGGATTTCCTTATATATTCTGGATAGCAAATCTTTATCATATATGTGGTTTCCAAATATCGCCTCCCATCAAGTTAGCTGCATTTTTACTTTCCTGACAAAGTCCTTTGGTGCACAAAAGTATTCAGTTTTGAGGAGGACCCATTTATCTATTTTTTCTTTCATTGTTTGTGCTTTGGGTGTCTAAAGTCTGAGAAACTGCCTCCTATCACTAGATATTGAAGATGTTTCCCTATAGTTTCTTCTATGAGTTTTATAGTACTGCATCTTATTTTCAGGTCTTTGATCTATTTTGAGTTAAGTTTTGATTTGGGTGTGAGATAGGGCTCTTCTTTCCTGCTTTCAGATATGGATATCCAGTTCTCCCAACACCCTTTATTGAAGGGACTGTTCTGTCCCAGTTGTGTGGATTTGGGTGCCTTGTCAAAAATCATTTGACCATAGATCTGAGGGTTTATTTCTGAACTCTCAATTTGATTCCATTGATCAATATGTCTATCTTTATCAAAATGACATGCTGTTTTGACCACTGTGGCTTTATAATATGCTTTACAGTTAGTAAGTGTAAGTCCTCCCACTTCATTCTTTTTCAGAATGTTTTTGGCTATTCGAAGTCCCTTACCTTTCAAAATAAATTTAAAATTTAGCTTCTCCATTTCTGCAAAGTAAGCTGTTGGAATATTGATTGGTATTGCATTGACTCTGTAGATCAATTTGGGTAGACTTGACATCTTAATGATATTTAGCCTTCCAATCCATGAACACAGTATGTCCTTCCATTTATTTAAGTCTTTTTTTCAATTTCTTTTAGCAATGTTTTGTAGTTTTCTGTGCATAGGTCTTTTATGTCCTTGGTAGGTGTGCCGGGTTGGGTATATTATGTCCCCCAGAAAAGCTATATTCTTTAATGCAATCTTTGTTGGGGGCAGACTGATTAGTCTGTTGATTAGGGTGGAATTTTTTATTAGATTATTTCCATGGAGGTGTGGCCCCACCCATTCAGGGTGGGTCTTGATTAGTTCACTGGAGTCCTTTAAAGAGAGCTCACACAGAGAGCAGAGAGGACAAAACACCCCAAGAGAAGCTGAAAGAGGCATTTTGGAGAGAAGCTAAGAGCCAACACAGACACTGATTCTTGGAGATGCTTGGAGATGCAGAAAGAGGGATGTTTAGAGATGCTAAACTAAGAGATGAAGCCCAGAGTTTGCCTGGGAGAAGCTAAGAGAGGACCCACAGATGGTTAGAGAGAAACATCCTGGGAGAAAGAAGCAAGGACACAGAGGAGCTGAGACAGAGGAGCTAAGACAGATGCCCAGAGACATTTTGGAAAAAGCCATTTTGAAGCACAACCTGGGTGCAAAAGACCAGCAAACACCAGCCACATGTCTTCCCAGCTGACAGAAGTGTTCTGGATGCCATTGGCCTTTCTTTAGTGAAGGTATCCTCTTGTTGATGCCTTAGTTTGGACACTTCTATGGCCTTAGAACTGTAAATTTGTAACCAGATAAATCCCCTTTATAAAAGCCAGTCCATTTCTGGCATTTTGCATAATGGCAGTGTTAGCAAACTGGAACAGTAGGCTTATCCCTACTTATTTGATTCTTTTGGTTGCTATTGTAAATGTAATTTTTCTCTTGATTTCCTCCTCAGATTGCTCATTACTAGTGTATAGAAACAGTACTGATTTTTGTGTGTGTTGATCTTGTATCCTGCTACTTTGCTGTACTTGTTTATTAGCTCTAGGAGTTTTGCTGTAGATTTTTTTTTGGATTTTCTACATATAGGATCATGTCATCTGCAAACAGTGAAAGTTTTACTTCTTCCTTTCTAATTTTGATGCCTTGTTTATATCCTTATCTTGCCTAAATGCTCTAGCTAGAACTTTCAGCACAATGTTGAACAACAGTGGGTAGAGTGGACAGCCTTGTCTTGTTCCAAATCTTAGAGGGAAAGCCTTCGGTCTTTCCCCATTGAGTATCATGTTAGCTGATACTCATATATTCCATTTATCATGTGGAGGAAGTTTCTTTCTATTCCTGTTCCAGTTTGCTAATGCTATCATTATGCAAAATACAAGAAATGGATTGGCTTTTACAAAGGGGATTTATTAGGTTATAAATTTACAGTTCCAAGGCCATAAAAGTGTCCAAACTAAGTCATCAACAAGAGGATACCTTCATTGAGGAAGGCCAATGGCATCCGGAACACCTGTGTCATCTGAGAAGGCATGTGGTTGGCATCTGCTGGTCCTTTGCTCTTGGGTTGTATTGCTTTTAGCTTCTAATTACAGTGCACTTCTCTTTAAACATCTGTGGCTTGTCACTTATTTTCTCCAAAACAAACTCTGGGCTTCATCTCTTAGCTTAGCATCTCCAAACATCTTTCTCTCTGCATTTCCAAATGTCTCAGTCTGTGCCACTCCCTGAGCTCTCCCAAGGACTCCAGTAAACTAATTAAGACCCACTTTGAATGGGTGGGGTCACACCTCTATGGATATAGTCTAATCAAAAGGTTTCATCCACTGTTGGATGGGTCACGTCTCCATGGAAACAACCTAATCAAAAGATCCCACCCACAAGATTGGAGTAAGAGAACATGGCTTTTGCAGGGGACATGATAGATTCAAGCCAGCACAATTCCTATGCTTTGAAGTGTTTTCATCAAGAAAGGATGCTAAATTTTGTCAAATGACTTTTGTGCATCAATTGAGATGATCGTGTGGTTTTCCCCTTTGATTTATTGATGTGGTGTATCACATTAATTGATTTTCTTGTGTTTAACCACCCTTGCATACCTGGAATAAAAACCTCTTGGTCATGGTGTATAATTCTTTTAATGTGCTGCTGGATTCAATTTGCAAGTATTTTGTGGAATATTTTTGCACCTATATTCATTAAAGAGATTGGTCTGTAATTTTCATTTCTTGTACTATCTTTGTCTGCCTTTGGTATTAGGGTGAGATTGATTTCATAGAATGAGTTAGGTAGTTTTCCCTCCTCTTCAATTTTTCTTAAAGAGTTTGAGTGGGATTGGTACTAATTCTTTTTTTGTGTGTGTTATACTAAAAATTTATTCACTATACACAGAACATGACCCCTATAAAATGTACATGTAAATCACTAAGACGTATAATCTTTTGAACATTTTCCCAGTTACAGAATATACTAAATCAGTTGGGATAATGGCTCTGTCTTCCTCCAAATAATAATTGTAGCTCCCTTTATATCTAATACAAGGTTGAATACTTATTTTGGGGTTACTTCCTAAAATGTGTTTGAAGAGACAGTAAACAACTTTATATAACTCTAGTATATTGCAGTCACTGCACAATAAGTCAGTTTATTACAGATTAAAACAAATCATTTTTCATTATTTGTATTAATGGGATGCAAACAGAAATACTGGATACTTAAAAATGGGAGATACCCACAAAATTATCCTTGATAGTATATATTGGGCTTTATAGTTACATTAGGATACGATTGGTGTAAAACATTGTTACAAATACACCTCAAAAAAACCAATGAGGCCATATTGTAATGATTCACTAGATTGTACTCTCGGTAGATATTTATTGAATAAGTGAATTATATCTATTTTTCTCTCCCCAATTATCCAGTAAAATGTTTTGCCCAACAGTGAGGGTACAGTAAATGTTTGCTGAATATACTGACTAAGTAAGAGGTGAGAAGAGATGGACCTCCTTAGCCAGATAGCAAGAATCATATTTGGAATTTACCCAGGAAAGAGGAAGATTAAGTGTATGTGGTATATAAGTAAATAAACTCAGATGCCAACAAAGCAAGCAATAAAGCAGAAGCCACTGGAACCAGAATAAACATAGGAAAGGTCTGCCAATAATAGCAAAACTGGAACTGACTTTAAAAGAAAACCAAAGAGAAAGTTTAAATTGGACCATATCTTTTCCCATCAATTCAGTTTGAGACAGACCAATAGAGGCACTGTAACAGACTATGGCTATCTTCCTTGATACTCAGACATCCTGGTTTTCAGTACTTTTTATGGACCTAGTACCCATAAATCAATATAAACCTATTCACATTTAGGGATTAGTTTCAACAAATACAAAGTTGAATTTCCTTTTATTTTTCCTAAAATGTTTACTTTCAAACTTGAAGCAACTTCAATTATTCTATGTGGTTTTTGATACCATTCTTTTATCTTTTCAGCTCAGAGTCCAAATATTCTACAGTATTCATACTGCAGCACCTTCCACCCACCCTTTGGTTGCTTGGTTTTTTTCTGCTTTCTCAGATCTTTCTTGATGTGTAGTAAGCAGAACTGTACTGGGTATTCCAGCTGCAGTTTGGTCTTAAATAAAAGAAGGATGTTTGGTTTTCTTTGTTCTTCTCTGTGGTATACAGGATTTTGTTGATTGAACTGAATGTAGCAGTATTGGGCCAAATTTTCAAGAGAATAGTACAGTAGTTCCCACATCCTTTCCCTGGGTTGTAACTTATTAGCTCATACTCTATGTAGCACCTTTCCTTTATAACTGAAGCATTATCTGTCATTTTTCTTCTTGCTTACTTGGCTTCAAAAAATGCAGAGAGATCTTAAGTAAAAAGACAGATGAAGTGTCAGCCCTTACTTGAGTCCTGATATGATCTACTCTATAAGCACTGTGTCATATACACAATAGGTACTTAATAATCATGGAACTCTACTATGTAACCCAAAGTTAACTTAAAATCTTGTGTAAGGATCCTCATCAAATACCAATGGGATCCTAACTATCATGGGTTCAATTATAATACAGTGCTTTTGAAGCTGTTTGGTATAATGTTCTCAAGAAAATGGTTTGAGTCTAAAAATAAGCAAGTAAAAAATAAAAATAAAAACAGCAGACCCTCTAAAACATCAGACCTTCTAGTTTCAGAGTCTGAGAACAATTTTCAGTGGGCTATCTTCTGAATCTATTTTTGGGATTGATGCACTTACATTGAAGTTTCTCATTGAAACTTAGGGCCTGATATATTATTGGAAGGCTTTTTTTTAATCTCTCAAAAATAAATAACAGGCAGTTTAATGTGCTGAACCCTCTATCTCGAGACTTGCTCTTGGGAAGACTGTTGCTGCAAAGGAGAAGCTAGGTCTACTTGTAATTGTGCCTAAGTATCTCCTCCTGAATGCCTCTTTGTTGCTCAGATGTGGCCCTCTCTCTCTAGCTAAGCCAACTTGAAAGGTGAAATCACTGCCCCCCCCATGTGGGATCTGACACCCAGGGGTGTAAATCTCCCTGGCAACATGGAATATGACTCCTGAGGAGGAATCTAGACCCAGCATCGTGGGATGGAGAACATCTTCTTGACCACAAGGGGGATGTGAAAGGAAATGAAATAAGCTACAGTGGCAGAGAGATTCCAAAAGCAGCCGAGAGGTCATGCTGGTGGGCACTCTTATGCACAATATAGACAACCCTTTTTAGGTTCTAGTGAATTGGGGTAGCTAGCAGTAAATACCTGAAACTATCAAACTACAACCCAGAACCCATGAATCTTGAAGACGATTGTATAAAAATGTAGCTTATGAGGGGTGACAATGTGACTGCAAAAGCCATATGGACCACACTCCCCTTTGTCCAGTGTATGGATGGATGAGTAGAAAAATGGGTGAAGAAAAAGAAAAGGCACCTAGTGTTCTTTTTTACTTTAATTGTTCTCTTTCACTTTAATTTTTAATCATATTATTTTTGTATGTATAGCAATGAAAATGTTCAAAAATTAATTAAAAACCAGGGCAAAAAAACCAACCAAACAACCAAACAAAAAAAAACTAAAGGAAAAATAGGGTGGGTGCAGGGGACAATTTGGGTGTTCTGTTTTTACTCCTAATTTTTTATTCTTACTTTCACTTTTTCTGGTACAAGGAAAATGTTAAAAAAATAGATTGGGGTGATGAATGAACAACTATATCTTGGTAAGTGATCAATGGATTATATACTTTGGATGATTGTATGGTATGTGAATAAATATTGTGATGGTTGGGTTTGTGTGTCAGCTTGGCTGGGTGGCCTGGCTGTCTGGTCAAGTGGGCACTGGCCTGACGATTCCTGTGAGGCTATTTGAGGCTGGTTGGTTTGTCGGATCATCAGTCAATTGACTGCAGCTGACTGATGACTCATCAAGGGGCGTGCTTCCACAGTGAGAGAATGCAATTGGCTGGATTTGGTCCGGGTGATCAGTTGGAGGCTTATAAGCCGGACGGTTAGAGAACCTTCACTTCTTCTTCAGCTGCTCAGTGAAGCTTTTCCTGGGGAGCTCGTCGAAGTTGCCAGTTCGTTTCCTGAGGAGCTCGTCAAAGTTGTCGGTTCGTTTCCTGAGGAGTTCTTCAAAGTTGCCAGTTCGTTTCCTGAGGAGTTCGTCAAAGTTGTCGGTTCGTTTCCCGAGGAGTTCATCGGACGTCTTCCTTGGAGTTGACAGCTTGTTGACGGCTCTGCAGAATTTGGACTCGTGCGCTCCCGCAGTTGCGTGAGTGACTTTTACAATTTGATAATAAGAGACATCTCTCATTGATTCTGTTTCCAAGGAGAACCCTAACTAATACAACTTGGTACCGAGAGTGGTTCTTGAGAAATGGAATCTTAAAATGGGCTTTTACAACTTGTTTTCTACTCTGATTAGATTCAGAGGCACTAATGACTCTATTTCCAATAATCAAGAGGGTACTAAGAGTCCATGGCAGGAGTTGGCAAAGGAAATACGTAAAATAGCACCATTTGATTCTCCTAATTGTGCTCTAGTATGAAGCGAGGCTCTGGGTGACAGCGTTTTCGACACTTTCACGGAGTTTTGCAGTATTAAGAAGTATAATGATGTTGGCTGGCTGCTCTTAGATACTTTGGATACAGTTGTAAGAGAAAGGGATGAGCTAAAGGCTTCAAATTCAAAACTTGAATGCCGTATGACAGATGTAAAGGGTTCCATCTGTGCCCTGAAAGAAAATCTTATTTCCTGTGCCCGCAGACTGGAGGTTTCTGAAAATCAGACGCAGTCTCTTATTGTGCGAGTAGCACATTTACAGCGTAAACTAAAATCTCAACCTCTCAGGGTGTCTGCTGTTAAAGTAAAGGCATTGATTGGAAAAGAATGGGACCCAGAAACTTGGGATGGAGACATATGGATTGATAATAATGACAGTGAGGACATTGGAACCCTGGATTCTTCTGGGTCATTGTTAGATTTACCTGTAGAGGGCTGTCCTGGGGAAAGCTTCTCTGCCTCCAGTCTGCCCTAAGGAGCCTGCCACGCAACTCCCACCTAAGGAGATTGACCCTTCAATGCCTGCTAATCTTGTAATCACCTCCCCTGAGGAAGCAGCCCTCACTCTTTTGTCTGGAGAGACTAATCCTGTTTTAAGAGATGAAAATGCAACAGAGTGCCCTGAGGTGAATGGCTTGAGAGATAATTCTAACTCTTTTCATGACCCACCCCCACCACCAGTTTTTGCTTCAAGACCTATAACTAGGCTCAAGTCCCAACAAGCCCCAAAGGGTGAGGTACAAAGTGTGACCCATGAGGAAGTACGCTATACTCCAAAAGAACTATATGAGTTTTCCAACTTATACAGACAGAAACCAGGGGAATATGTGTGGGAATGGATATTGAGAGTGTGGGATAATGGTGGAAGGAATATAAGGTTGGATCAGGCTGAATTTATTGATATGGGCCCACTAAGCAGAGATTCTGCATTCAATGTTGTAGCTCGAGGGGTTAGAAAGGGTGTTAACAGTTTGTTTGGGTGGCTGGCTGAAACATGGATCAAAAGGTGGCCGGCATTACCAGAAGTTGAAATGCCAGAACTGCCCTGGTATAATGTGGAGGAGGGGATTCAAAGGCTTAGAGAGATTGGAATGTTAGAGTGGATTTATCATGGAAAACCTGCTCACACAGCCCTGGAATGTCCAGAGGACACACCTTTTACCAGGACTGTAAGGAATAAATTTGTGAAACTAGCTCCATCATCCCTGAAGAGCTCTGTAGTCGCCCTTCTCTGTAGGTCAGATATTACTGTAGGAACTGCTGTCACTGAGCTGGAATCCTTAAACACAATGGGGATAATCGGGTCCCGAGTCAGCAGAAGCCAAGTGGCTGCAGTTAATCGCCACAGACAAGGTGGACAGGGCTACCATAATGGAAAACAGGCTCAAAGCAGCAATCAAAATAATATGACTCGCAGAGACTTATGGCATTGGCTAGTGGATCATGGAGTATCAAGTAGTAAAATAGATGGGCAATCGACTAAATTCTTGTTTGAACTATATAAGCAGAAGAATTCTAGGCCACGTGAACAAAAATCTCCCTTGAATTACAAAAACAGAGAGTCACGGCCCCTTAATCAATTCCCAGACTTGAGATAGTTTACAGATCCAGAGCCTCTTGAATGAAGGGAAGGCCGGGTACCCTTGGAGAAGGACCCTGTCACACTGCCAAAAATTTACACTGTTAATCTTCCTCCCAGCCTTCCCCAGGGGGACCTATGGCCTTTTACCAGGGTGACTGTGCATTGGAGAAAAGGAAATGATCAGATATTTCGTGGATTATTAGACACTGGGTCAGAAGTGACATTAATTCCCGGAGACCCAAAACGTCACTCTGGTCCACCAGTCAGAGTTGGGGCTTATGGAGGTCAGATGATTGATGGAGTTTTAGCCCAGGTCCGTCTCACAGTGGGTCCAGTGGGTCCCCGGACCCATTCTGTGGTTATTTCCCCAGTGCCGGAATGCATAATTGGAATAGACATACTCAGCAACTGGCAGAATCCTCACATTGGTTCCCTGACTCCTGGAGTGAGGGCTATTATGGTGGGAAAGGCCAAGTGGAAGTCACTAGAGCTGCCTCTGCCTAGCAAAGTAGTGAACCAGAAGCAATACCGGATTCCTGGAGGGATTGCAGAGATTAATGCCACTCTTAAGGACTTGAAGGATGCAGGGGTGGTGATTCCCACCACATCCCCATTCAACTCTCCTATTTGGCCTGTGCATAAAACAGATGGGTCTTGGAGGATGACTGTGGATTATCGTAAGCTTAACCAGGTGGTGACTCCAATTGCAGCTGCTGTCCCAGATGTGGTATCATTGCTTGAGCAAATCAACACATCCCCTGGTACCTGGTATGCAGCTATTGATCTGGCAAATGCTTTTTTCTCAATTGCTGTCAGCAAGGACCACCAGAAACAGTTTGCATTTAGCTGGCAAGGCCAGCAGTTTACATTCACCGTGCTACCTCAGGGTTATATCAACTCTCCAGCCCTATGTCACAATATTGTCCGCAGGGATCTTGATCATTTCTCCCTCCCACAAGACATCACACTGGTCCATTATATTGATGATATCATGTTGATTGGACCTAGTGAGCAAGAAGTAGCAACTACTCTAGATTTGTTGGTAAGGTATTTGCGTGGCAGAGGATGGGAGATAAATCCAACAAAAATACAAGGGCCTTCCACCTCAGTAAAATTTCTAGGTGTTCAGTGGTGTGGGGCCTGTCGAGATATTCCTTCTAAGGTGAAGGATAAGCTGCTGCATCTGGCCCCTCCTACAACCAAAAAAGAGGCACAACGTTTAGTTGGCCTCTTTGGGTTTTGGAGACAACATATTCCTCATTTAGGTGTGCTACTCTGGCCCATTTACCGAGTGACTAGAAAAGCTTCTAGTTTTGAGTGGGGACCAGAGCAAGATGAGGCTCTGCAACAGGTCCAGGCTGCTGTGCAAGCTGCTCTGCCGCTTGGACCATATGATCCAGCTGATCCAATGGTGCTGGAAGTGTCAGTGGCAAATAGAGATGCTGTTTGGAGCCTTTGGCAGGCTCCTATAGGAGAATCACAACGCAGGCCCTTAGGATTTTGGAGTAAAGCTTTACCATCTTCTGCAGATAACTACTCTCCATTTGAGAAACAATGTTGGCCTGCTACTGGGCCTTAGTAGAGACAGAACGCTTAACCATGGGCCACCAAGTTACCATGAGACCTGAGTTACCTATCATGAGCTGGGTGTTATCTGATCCACCAAGCCATAAAGTTGGGCGTGCACAGCAGCACTCCATAAAATGGAAATGGTATATACGAGATAGAGCTCCAGCAGGTCCTGAAGGTACAAGTAAGTTACATGAGGAAGTGGCCCAAATGCCCATGGCCCCCACTCCTTCCACCTTACCTTCTCTTTCCCAGCCCACAGCTATGGCATCTTGGGGAGTTCCTTACAGTCAGTTGACTGAGGAAGAGAAGACTCGGGCCTGGTTTACAGATGGTTCTGTACGATACGCAGGTACCACCCGAAAGTGGACAGCTGCAGCACTGCAGCCCCTTTCTGGGATATCCCTGAAGGACAGTGGTGAGGGGAAATCCTCCCAGTGGGCAGAACTTCGAGCAGTGCACCTGGTTGTTCACTTTGCTTGGAAGGAGAACTGGCCAGAGGTGCGTCTGTATACTGATTCCTGGGCTGTTGCTAATGGTTTGGCTGGATGGTCAGGGACTCGGAAGGAACATGATTGGAAGATTGGTGACAAAGAAGTCTGGGGAAGGGGTATGTGGATAGACCTTTCTGAGTGGGCAAACAACATGAAGATATTTGTGTCCCATGTGAATGCTCACCAGAGGGTGACTTCAGCAGAAGAAGGTTTTAATAACCAAGTGGATAAAATGACCCGTTTGGTGGATACCAATCAGCCTCTTTCCCCAGCAACTCCTGTCATTGCCCAATGGGCTCATGAACAAAGTGGTCATGGTGGTAGGGATGGAGGTTATGCATGGGCTCAGCAACATGGACTTCCACTCACCAAGGCTGACCTGGCCACAGCCACTGCTGAGTGTCCAATTTGCCAGCAGCAGAGACCCACACTCAGTCCCCGATATGGCACCATTCCTCGGGGTGATCAGCCTGCTACCTGGTGGCAGGTTGATTACATCGGACCACTTCCATCATGGAAAGGGCAGCGATTTGTTCTTACTGGAATAGACACGTACTCCGGATATGGGTTTGCCTTCCCTGCACGACATGCTTCTGCCAAAACTACGATACGTGGACTTACAGAATGCCTCATCCACCGTCATGGTATTCCACACAGCATTGCTTCGGACCAAGGAACCCACTTCACAGCAAATGAAGTGAGGGGATGGGCACATGCTCATGGAATTCTGTGGTCTTACCATGTTCCCCATCATCCAGAAGCAGCTGGGTTGATAGAACGGTGGAATGGCCTATTGAAGACTCAATTACGACGCCAACTAGGTGGCAATACCTTGCAGGGCTGGGGCAGTGTTCTCCAGGAGGCTGTGTATGCTCTGAATCAGCGTCCACTCTATGGTGCTGTTTCTCCCATAGCCAGGATTCATGGGTCCAGGAATCAAGGGGTGGAAACAGGAGTAACACCACTCACTATCACTCCTAGTGATCCACTAGGGAAATTTTTGCTTCCTGTCCCTGCAAGTTTAAGCTCTGCTGGTCTACAAGTCTTGGTTCCAAAAGGAGGAGTGCTTCCACCAGGAAACACAACAATAATCCCATTGAACTGGAAGTTAAGGCTGCCACCTGGCCACTTTGGGCTTCTTATGCCTCTGAATCAACAGGCAAGTAAGGGGATTACTGTACTGGCTGGGGTGATTGATCCTGACTATCAAGGGGAAATAGCACTGCAACTACACAATGGAAGTAAAGAAGAGTTTTCCTGGCATACAGGAGATCCCCTGGGGCGTCTCTTAGTACTACCATGCCCCGTGATTCAAGTCAATGGAAAACTGCAACAACCCAATCCAGGCAGGACTACCAATGGCCAAGAAACTTCAGGAATGAAGGTTTGGGTCACCCCACCAGGCAAAGAACCACGGCCAGCTGAAGTGCTTGCTGAGGGTAAAGGGAACATGGAATGGGTAGTGGAAGAAGGTCGTGATAAATATGAACTACGGCCACGTGACCAGTTACAGAAACGAGGACTATGATGATATGAATATTTCCTCCTCGTTTTGTGATGATTATGTTTGTATTTGTCTGTGAAGAAAATATTTTTGCTTTCTTCTCTGTCTTATCCCCTTATCATATGGCATAAGCTGTAACGTTCATTTTGAAGATATGGTTTTAGGTGATGTGTACGACTGCCAAGTTGACAAGGGGTGGACTGTGATGGTTGGGTTCATGTGTCAACTTGGCTAGGTGGCCTAGCTGTCTGGTCAAGCGGGCACTGGCCTGACGATTCCTGTGAGGCTATTTGAGGCTGGTTGGTTTGTCGGATCATCAGTCAATTGACTGCAGCTGACTGATGACTCATCAAGGGGCGTGCTTCCACAGTGAGAGAATGCAATTGGCTGGATTTGGTCCGGGTGATCAGTTGGAGGCTTATAAGCCGGACGGTTAGAGAACCTTCACTTCTTCTTCAGCTGCTCAGTGAAGCTTTTCCTGGGGAGCTCGTCGAAGTTGCCAGTTCGTTTCCTGAGGAGCTCGTCAAAGTTGTCGGTTCGTTTCCTGAGGAGTTCTTCAAAGTTGCCGGTTCGTTTCCTGAGGAGTTCGTCAAAGTTGTCGGTTCGTTTCCCGAGGAGTTCGTCGGACGTCTTCCTTGGAGTTGACAGCTTGTTGACGGCTCTGCAGAATTTGGACTCGTGCGCTCCCGCAGTTGCGTGAGTCACTTTTACAATTTGATAATAAGAGACATCTCTCATTGATTCTGTTTCCAAGGAGAACCCTAACTAATACAAATATCAATTAAAAAAATAACAAACAAACAAGCAAACTCTAAGGATGAGGCCTGGCCTCAAATCCTCACTCTGCCATTTACAATCTTTGTGCCTCAGTTTCCTTAATCTGTGATATAGGGACAATAAAAAATATCTTTCTCATAGGATTTTGTGAAAAGTAAATGAGATAATATGTAAAGGTTTTAAAAAATGTCTGGCATATCATAAATACTCAATAAATACCAGCTAAAATTATTGTCATTATCAAGTAGTTAGAATTCAAACCAAAAAAATACATAAACCATTACCCCAAAGTTGTTATCACTTCATTTTAATTGCTCAGCAACATTCAATGCAAAATTATTTTAAATCATGCCATAAACAAAAGGCCAAATGCATCTTGGTTATGAAGGTAAGAGAGCAAATAATAATCAAAACCAATAATCAAAACATAAACTTACAATTAGCTGGTCCCCAATTTCATTTTAACAGGTACCTTAACACTACTAAATAACCTCTAAGTTATTTAATCCAAGAGGCTTAATGAGGAATCATGAAACAACTTTGACATTAAATAAGGAATTTTAAAGTACTATATAAAAGATGTAGCTTTCTGGCAAGGTCTATCCTTTCCAAAGCCAAAGTTAATTGTGCCTAGTGCAACACTGATTAACAATATTCCTAAGTCTACGAAGGATTGTTTTCATTGTTATTTTAGAATCATATCCAAAACTATATTAGTTCCAGTTTATCATTATTTCCTTAATTTTGTTTTTATTATATCATTTTTGCTTAATTTACAGCAAGCAGAAAACTAGCTGGGTCTTGTTTTGATCCAAACATTGATGTTTTAAAGGTTGTACACAATATTTGGTAAGAAAGAACATATAAAAATACCTTTTTAGAAACCTCTATAAAAAGGAAAATGCAAAGTTTAAACCCACAATTTCCTCTTTGCTAGAACTGCAAACTACTGCTACAGTTTTAAATAGACTTTTTGTTGTTTAAACTATACATCCAGGAAAATAAAAAAAATTAAAGAAATGTGCATATAAATGATTGCATAGCAGAACATGAACATTAACTACAAACAGTAAAGAAATGAAAGTTAGAAATACTATAAAATATACAAAGGTTCTAGAATCAATTCTTTAAACACATTCCACAAACTGTATTTAAAAACCATCTTTTTTCCTTACAGGCAGGCCTAGATTACTAAAACCCAAAATGAAAAAGCAATCATCTAAACGGAATTGTTTTCTCACAGTATTTCTTACTTAAAAGCAATCGAGATTTTTACAGATGCTAGCTTTTATTTTGAAATGATATTGGGCATGTCATTAAGTTACTTTCATGGCCCCCAAAACAATCTTTCAGAGAAAAAATAGAAATGATAAACGGTTAAAGGTATCATTTCACCATTTTTAGCCAGGTACTGCCAAGTACAATAGTGTACTAATTACCAATCAGTACACCGATAATCAATAAAAAATCAAGAGATGTGACTCTTGCTTAAAATTGACTAATTCTTTTCCACAAATTATTTAAAATTTCATGGCACCACAGAATCACCTAGTAATGGGAGTGTTGTCTTTCAACTTGCCTCACATAAAATAAACTGAGGTGTGAAGAGCAAGCATCTCTCATAAAGAAGTAGGCAGATTTTGATACAAATGCATGAACCAATTGAGTGCTAGAAGCAATAAAATTCAGTTATTTTACACTATGCACACACAAACAAAACCTACCTTGAAACTATTTACTTGCTTCTAATAGCAGTAAGAAAACTAAGCAATATCATGGTCAACAATGCTCCTTAAAATTTAGAATAACTACAAAACAGCATTCTTTTCCCCAAAGTCATTCCTGTCATCAAATACCTACTCAAATTTAACGTGAATTCTTCTGATGTTCTTATGTTTTCTAAAAACATATGTTTGCTGAAAAGCAGTGAAGGCTCTATATTTCAGTCAAAAACTCAATTTCCCTGAAAATGCTACTTAACCCAGTTGGCATCATTCCCCAAGGCAATGGGGAATAACAAAAAGACTATTCCACACCGCTTTGTAAATAAAATATTATAATGGGCCTAGACATCTTGACAAGACATTAAAGGTCCACCCTGAACCTGAATGTGTCTGAGCAGTCAATGTTGTGCTGTGGCTATAACTTCACTTTTGTATCATTCTATTTTAACAAGCTACATTTCCAGGTTAACAGTTCTAGCGAATATGGATATGAAAGTTCATCTTGAATAAACAAAGTTACAAATTGTGGTCAACCAACATCTTTTCACCAATACTTCAAGAATAAAAAACTGAGAATGTTAGCAAAAATATACAGAGACACCACAAATTGGTAGCTTCCCATTAACATTAAACAAACTGGACTCTTAAGAGTGGCTTCTCAACACCATATCATTTTAATTATAACAATTGCCTGGTACAGTGAAAACTAATCAGTGTTTTTTTTTTAAGCATCATTGCAACATTATATTCCTGATAATTTTAAGTAAACCAAACTATGAGTAAATGAATGACACATGCCTAAAAATATCATGGTTTAGGCTATTAGTGGACACTGGACTTAGGACTTGTCCAAGACCTTGATCTAGATTTTGATCTAGACTGAGACTATGATCTAAACTGTGGTCTTCCAGTCAGTCTACTGTTTTTAGGAGTTATAAGACCTTCTATAGTTGCAATCAAAAGACCGACTTCTTGATCTCCTCCTTTCATAACTTCAGCTTCTAGAACATCTATATCTGTCAAAATCATCATAGCTTGAAGAACTATATACATTCCTCCCTTCCTTGGCTTTCATTTGACTTGGTGTCTTCCAATCCTCCCATGCAAATTGGATATCAATTTGATGTCCAAAAATCCATTTTCCATCCAAATTATATAATGCTTCTTCAGCATCACAAACATCATCAAACTGAACATAAGCAAATCCTCTTGGATGATGAGCGTAGAAATCAAGTGGAGCATACACACAACTATAAGACCATAATGACCAAATTTGCAATGTAAATCTTCAGATCTGGTGTCAATGACCACATTCCTCATGAACAGAGACGTGTTGGGGGGTGCAGATAGCGGAACATGGCAGTGTCATAGAGTCTCAGCCACGGAAACTAACAAACTCAACAAACCTCCTACAGCTGCTTACAGTGGATCATCAGACACAAATAGCCAACAGGCCACTAATTCTTTTTTGAATGCTTGGTAAAATTCACATGTGAAGCTATCCAGAACTGGACTTTTCTTTCCTGGGAGATTTTTAATGACTTACTCAATCTCTTTATTTGTAATTGGTTTGTTGAGGTCTTTTATTTCTTCTAGAGTCAATGTTGGTTTTTCATGCTTTTCTAGGAAGTTGGCCATTTCATCTAAGTGTCTAGTTTATTAGCATATAGTTGCTCATATTACCCTCTCATTATCTCCTTTATTTCTTTGGTTCAGTAGTTATGTCCTCACTCCCATTCTGATTTTAGTTATTTGCATCCTCTCTTTTTTCTTTGTTAGCTTAGTTAAGGGTCCATTGATTTTGTTGATTTTTTTCAAAGATACAAATTCTGGTTTTGTTGATTCTCTATTGTTTTCATGTTTTCAATTTCATTTATTTTTGCTCTAATGTTTGTTATTTTTTTCCATCTGTTTGCTTTGCAGTTAGTTTGCTGTTCTTTCTCTAGTTCCTCCAGGTAAGCAGTTAAGTCCTTGATTTTTGCTCTTTCTTCTTTGTTAATATAGGCATTTAGGGCAATGAACTTCCCTCTTGGCACTTCCTTTGTTGCATCTCATTAGTTTTGATATTTTGTGTTCTCATTTTCATTTTCCTTGAGATATTTACTGATTTCTCTTGTAATTTCTTCCATGACCCATTGGTTGTCTAAGAGTGTGATTTTTTGCCTCCATATGTTTGTGAATTTTCCAGCCCCCCAACTGTAACTGATTTCTATCTTCATTCCATTATGATCCAAGAATATGTTTTGCATAATTTCAGTCTTTTAAAATTTATTGAGACCTGCTTTGTGACTCAACATGTGTTCTATCCTGGAGAGTGATCCATGATCACTTGAGAAAAGATATATATCCTGCTACTGAGGGGTGCAATGTTCTGTAAATGTCTGTTAAGTCTAGTTCATTTATTATACTACTGAAGATCTTTGTTTCCTTATTGATCCCCTGTCTAGATGATCTATCCATTGAAGAGAGTGGTGTATTAAAATCTCCAACTATTATTGTAGAGGTTTCTACTTCTCCCTTCAGTGTTGTCAGTGTGTAATTTTGGGGCACTCTTGCTCGGTGCATAAATATTTATGATTGTTATTTCTTTTCAATGAATTGTCCCTTTTATTAATACATATTGTTCTTCTTTGTCTCTTTTAATTGTTTTACATTTGAAGTCTAATTATCTTATATTAGTATAGCTACCCCTGTTCTTTTCTGGTTGTTGTTTGTGTGAAATATCTTTTTCCAACCTTTCACTTTCAACCTATTTTTGTCCATGTGTCTAAAGTTAGTCTCTTTTAGACAGTATATAGATGGATCCTGTTTTTATATCCATTCTGCCACTTTATGTCTTTTGATTGGGGATTCTATTCCATTAGTATTTAATGTTATTACTGTAAAGGCAGTACTTTCTTCAACCATTTTGTCCTTTGGATTTTACATCATATCTTATTACCTTTTTCTCTCTTTTTACCTTTTTACTTACTGTGCTGGTTTGAAGCAGTTATGTGCCCCAGAAAGGCCATGTTCCTTTAATCCATTCTTTGGGTGCAGACCTATTGTGGGTGGGAACATTTGATTAGGCTGTTTCAATTGAGATGTGACACACCAAATTCAAGGTGGGTCTTAATCATTTACTGGAATCCTTTATGAGGATAAAAGACAAGAAGAACACCCAGAGAGCTCAGAAAGAAACATCCAGAGAGCTTGGAGAGGAAAGCCTTGGGAGCCACAAGCAAGGACCCACAGAAACTGAAAAAGCCAGAACCTGAAATCAATGAAACCAGGGAAAAAAGGATCAGCAAACACTGGCCCTGTGCCTTCCCATGTGACAGTGTAATCACAGATGCCATCGGCCTTTGTTCAGAGAAGGTATAGTCTTGTTGATGCCATAATTGGGACATTTTCCTGGCTTTAGAACTGTAAATTTGTAAACTAATATATCCCCATTTTAAAAGCTAACCCATTTCTGGTATAAGCTGTTCCATCAGCTTTAGCAAACCAAAAGTTACTCTTACTGATAATATTCATTTCTACACTTTCCTCCAAAGCTCTCTCTCTCCTGTCTTTTCCTATCAGCCTATAGCACTCCCTTTAGGATTTCTTGTAGAGGAGGTCTCTTGTTCATGAACACTCTCAGTGTCTGTTTATCCATAAATGCTTTAAACTCTCCCTCATTTTTGAAGTACAGTTTTGCTGGATATAGGATTTTTGGTTGATCTCTTTCCGTATCTTGAATATATCATACCACTGCCTTCTCACCTCCATGGTTTCTCCTGAGAAATCTGAACTTATTCTTATTGAGCTTCCCTTGTATGTGATGGATCATTTTTCTCTTGCCGCTTTCAGAATTCTCTCTTTGTCTTTGGCATTTGACAATCTGATTAATAAGTGTCTAGGAGTAGGTCTATTTGGATCTATTCTGTTTGTGATACACTACACTTCTTGGACCTGTAATTTGACGTCTTTCATGAGAATTGGGAAATTTTCAGTTATTATTTCCTCAATTATTCTTTCTGCCCCCTTTCCTTCTCTTCTCCTTCTCAGACACCCATAACACATATATTCATGCACTTCATGTTGTCATTAAATTCCCTGAGACCCTGCTCATATTTTTCCATTCTTTTCCCCATCTGTTCATTGTGTATAGGACTTCACATGTTCTGCCCTCTGGTTCACTAATTCTTTCTTCTGCTGTTCAAATCTTCTGTTGTATGTCTCCGTTGTGTTTTTCATCTCCTATTGTGTCTTTCATTCCCATAATTCTGTCATTTTTTGCAAGCTTTTGAGTTCTTCTTTATGTTCGCTCAGTGTCTTCTTTATATCCTTCATCTCTTTTGCCACAATTTCCTTCAACTCATTGAATTGATTTAGAAGATTTGTTTTAATATCTTTAATTAGTTGTTTCACCTCCTGTATCTCATCTGAAGCTTTAGTTTTTTCCTTTGACTGAGCCACATCTTTGTGGTTCCCAGTATGACTCTTGATTTTTTTCTGGTGTCTAGGCATCTGATTTTCTGGATTAGTTTTTCTGGAGATTGTTTTCTCCCTGTGTCTAGGGATTTCTTGTTCATTGGCTTTGTTCTCTAACCGTTATTTGACATTCAGTTCAAGTTATTTTAGAGCTCTAGCATAGCTTCTGTTTAACTGATCAGAATTTTTCTGATTCTTGCCCTGCCTATATGGAAGTATTTTGATATTGCTGTTTTTTGTGCAGTTGTCTCTCCCACAGGAAAACGCTTTCTCTTCCCTCTTCCTCTTCAGGAAATGTTGATCTGTTTTTTTTTTTTGTTTGTTTCTATATGTTTTTGTCTTGCCAGATTGCCCTGGCTAGCACTTCTAGCACGATGTTGAATAACAGTGGTGACAGTGGGCATCCTTGTCTCATTCCTGATCTTAGAGGGAAGGCTTTTAATCTCTCACCAATGAGTACTATGCTGGCTGTGGATTTTTCATATATGCTCTTTATCATATTGAGGAGGTTTCCTTCAATTCCTACTTTTTGAAGTGTTTTTATCAAGAAGGGGTGTTAGATTTTGTTGAATGCTTTTTCAGCATCTATTTGAGATGATCATTTGATTTTTCCCTTTGATTTGTTAATGTGTTGTAAGACATTGATTGACTTTCTTATGTTAAACCATCCTTGCATGCCTGGAATGAACCCCATTTGGTCATGGTGTATGATTTTTTCAAATGTGTCTTTGGATTTGATTTGCAAGTATTTTGTTGAGAATTTTTGTATCTATATTCATTAGGGAGATTGGCCTGTAGTTTTCCTTTCTTGTAGCATCTTTACCTAGTTTTCATATTAGATTGATGTTAGCTTCATAAAATGAGTTAGGTAGTGTTCCATTTTCTTCAATTTTTGAAAGAGTTTGGTAGAATTCCCCTGTGAAGCCATCTGGCCCTGTGCATTTATTTGTGGGAAGCTTTTGATGACTGATTGGATCTCTTTGCTTGTGATTGGTTGGTTGAGGGCTTCTATTTCTTCTCCAGTCAGTCTAGGTTGTTCATGTGTTTCCAGGAAATTGTCCATTTCCTCTACATTATCTAGTTTGCTGGCATACAGTTGTTCATAGTATCCTATTATAATTTTTTTAAATTTCTTTGGGATCTGCTGTAGTGTCACCTCTCTCATTCATTATTTTGTTTATTTGGGACTTTTCTCTTTTTGATTTTGTCAGTCTAGCTAGGGGCTTGTCAATCTTGTTGATCTTCTCAAAGAACCAACTTTTGGTGTTATTTATTCTCTCTATTGTTTTTTTGTTCTCTGTCATTTATTTCTGCTTTAATCCTTGTTATTTCTTTTATTCTACTTGGTTTAGGATTAGTTTGCTGTTCATTTTCTAGCTTCTTCAGTTGATCCATTAATTCTTCAATTTTAGCTCTTTCTTCCTTTTTCAATGTATGCATTTAGAGCTATAAATTTCCCCCTCAGTACCGCAGTTGCTGCATCCCATAGGTTTTGATATGTTGTGTTCTCATTTTCATTCATCTCTATATATTTAGCAATTTCTCTTGCTATTTCTTCTTTAACCCACTGATTGTTTAGGAGTGTGTTGTTTAACCTCCAGGTATTTGTGAATTTTCTAAGTCTCTGATGGTTATTGATTTCTAATCATATTCCATTGTGATCAGAGAATGGGCTTTGAATAATTTCAAATTTTTTAAATTTATTGAGCCTTGTTTTATGGCCCAGCATATGATCTATCCTGGAGAAAGTTCCATGAGCACTAGAGATGAATATGTATCCTGGTGATTTGGGATGTAATGTTCTATATATGTCTGATAATTCAAATTCATTTATCAGATTGTTTAGGTTTTCTTCTGTGTGTTTTTAATACTCCTTTTGTTACTTCTAGCAACTTTTACTTGGAGGGCTGTCTCTGGGAGGAGGCTTTCTCAGATAGAATCTACCCCAGTCAGGTTTTCTCAGAGAAGACAGGCCCAGCACTCATGATGGGTTGTAGATCAGTACCCAGGTTCCCCAGGGATGGGACCAGGTAAGATGCCAATCTTTCCTGTGAAGCCTCCTGATTCTGTTCTTTTCCTCTCCTTTGCAGCAGATGGTACTTGTCTGCCTGCTGGTCCCCATTTAGGCCCAAAGAGGTACTGTGCTTTAATTCTCAGCAGACCCTGTTCCTGTCAGGGGCATGTTTGAGACAGAGGCTGAGGCTATAGGCCGGCTTAAACTATTTCTGTTTTATGTTTCCTATGGTCTGAATTCTCTGAATAACAGTCATCATCTCTGCTGGTTTGGATGTATTATGTCCCTCACAAAAGACATGTTCTTTTAATCCAATCTTGTCAGATATTTTGATTCGGTTGTTTCCATGGAGATATGACTCACCCAAATGTGGGTGAAACATTTTGATTAGATTATTTCCATGGAGGTGTGGCCCTGTCCATTCAGTGTGGGTCTTAATTAGATCTCTGGTGTCTATTAAGAGGCTCAGGAAAAGAGAGAGGAGTGGCGCTGGAACTGATAGAGACACTGAGAGATGCTTGGAGATGTTTAGAGATGCTAGTCCAGTTTGCTTTGGAGACGCTAAGAGAGGAACCCAGAGGCTTAGATGCACAGGAGCTGATGAAACTAAGAGAGACAAGCCCAGAGACATTTAGGAGAATGCCATTTTGAAACTAGAACCCAGGAGCAAAGGATCAGCAGACACCGGCCACATGCCTTCACAGCTAATGAAGGCATTCTGGATGCCACTGGCCTCCCTTCAGTGAAGGTATCCTCTTGTTGGTGCCTTAGTTTGGACACTTTTATAGCCTCAGAACTGTAAATTTGTAGCCAGATAAATCCCCTTTCTAAAAGCCAATCCATTTCTGGTGTTTTGCATAATGGCAGCATTAGCAAACCAGAACACCATCTGTGCTGGGCCTTGCCCCCCTCTTTTTCTTTTTCAGGGACAGGGAGAGGAGTTGCTCTTCAACCCCCTGTTCTCTGCAAGCTGGAAAAGTTATAAGACTCTCAAGCAGTCCCACTTTCTCCCCTATTGCAAGCATGTTTGAGACAGGCTGGGCTCTGCTTTTTGTAAGTTGAAACTGTTGTGTGTTTGAGACAGGCTGGGCTCTGCTTTTTGTAGATTGAAGCTGTGCTGATATCCCAGCCCCTGGGGTCTAAATTCTCTGAGTGAGGGTTGCCACTTGGGCTGGTCCTTGCCCCTCTGTTTTCTTGGGGAAAATATGCTCTTCAGGAAACTATTTCCTCCACCTGATTTATTACTTTGCCTGTGAATCAACCCTACTTCAGTCCTTGCCTGGGGCAAGGCTGAAAATGGAGAATGCCTGCTGCTTTCTTTAATGGGCTGCTTAAAAAAAAAGCTGTTGTCAGAGCCAGTCCCCATCCCCTCAAGTTCACCAAGCAAGAGCCAGAGTTGGTACCTGTCTCTATGTGCCCCTTTACTTGGAACACAGCCATTTTCCAGTAACCTGATCTCAGCCAACTCCAAAAGCCTTTGTTTTTTTTCCTCACCAGCCCTGACTCTTCCCTGTTGGGAGCAGGGCTAATACAGATGTCCTGCTTTCTTTCTTGTTTGCATTGTAGATTTATCTGTGCTTGGAGCTGGTATTCAGCAGACCAAATCTATTAATCAAATCTGCAATTAGAGTGTTGTTGAGCTCCCCCTTCCCTTGCTCCTAGTAGAGAGGGCTTCTGTTTCCCACCAGGGAGTGACTCTGAGTCTGCTTGCCAGTGTAGGCCATGGAGACCAGGGCGTACCCCTCTAGCCCTGTTCTCTGCTCTGTTCTCAGTGCTTGCTGCTCCCACTGGAAGCTATGCCTTGCTGCTGGCCAGGGCCTCCACTGGTCTTCACATACTCATTGGTAGCTCTGCTGTTAGCACCTGCCAGAATGGAATGGTGGAATCTCAGTTCCAGTGGAATCTCAGTGTGGGAGTCAGTGACTTAGTGAATTGCTTTTCCTCAGACCACTTGCCCAAGTTAAGAGGGCCCACCTCTCTGGGGGAAGACAAGAACACACTAGGGTCTGGATGTTGAGGGGACAGAGAATTAAACTGTGGCAGCCACCAGTCTTTTTCCTTCCCCCAAGCCTACTTAGTTCCTTTATCCTTAGGTGGAGTGAAAAACCATCCCAGTTTTCTGGGAGTCAGGGTTTTTCAGGATGTGGGATTTCATGAAGCAGTTCTGGACAAACTGGGATGGTTGGTCTATGGTCACCTTACCCTCTGGCCATTACCTCTTCATCTGAAGAATGTCTCCAGCAGAGGGCCACTGGGCACAAAACCTTCTCACCACCTAGAATGCCCCACCCCAGGCAAGGAGGGTGGGCCAAGGCAGAAGTTTTCTCTCATTATAAAAGTACCTATACTATATCCTCAATTTTGGGCTTACCACACAAAACCTAAAATATTTACTGTCTGACCATTTACAGAAATAGTTTGCTGACTTGTGATCTATTTTTTTATGCTAATGATACATCATTTAAAAATTAATATAATTTTATAATAAATTGACATATAGTAGGGTGAACACATTCTCCTTTTTCTTCAAAATTTTCTCAGCTATTCTTTGTTACTCTTCTTTCACATCAATTTTAGAATGAGCTTGTCAAGTTCCATGAAAAAAATTCTGTTGGGATTTTTTTTTTTGGAATAGAATTCAATTTATAGATTAATATGGGTGAAAATTGGCATCTCTACAATATTGAATCTTCCCATATATGAACATGGTAAATATCTACATTTATTTAGGTCTTTAAAAATGTCCTTAAATAAAGTTAAATAATTTTATCCATTATGATTCTACATATATTTTGTTAATTTTATTCCTAAATATCTTACAGGTTTTGTTGCTATTGTGAATGTCATTTAAAATATATTATACATTTTCTAACTGATTATTGCTATTATATTGAATTTTGTACATTGATTTGTTATCCAGCAACACTGATGAATTCTCTTCTTAGTGCCAATAGTTTGTATGCAGACTCTCCAGGTTTTCCTATATAGATAATCATATCATTTGTAAATAAAGGCAATTTAAAAAATTTCTTTACAGTGTCCTCTATCATTTTTTTCTTGTTTTTTTTTTTTTACTCTGACAAGGACCTCCAGTCTAACTTGAATAGAAATAGAATAGTGATAATGAGGATGCTTAATTTGTCTTCTGATTTTAAATGGTACGATTCTAATATTTCATCATTAAATATGATGCTGCCTACAGGTTTTTTGTAGCTACCTTTAATCATGTTAAGGTAGTTCTGTATCATCTTGAGTTGCCCAAGAGTTTTTTTTTAAAATCATATGGATGGATGTTGAATTTTATCAAATGCTTTTTCTGTACCCTTTAAGCTTTACTGGATTTTCTCCCTTGGGCACAATTTTGTGAAATACATAGATTTTCTAATGTTAACATAACCTTGAATTCCTGGGATAAAATCCCACTCATCATCATGATGTATGAAAAATTATAATACATTGCTGGATTTAGTTTGCTCTTGTGTGATTTACATATTTGACATTTATCATGATAAGTCAGATTGTCACCATTTTGTTCTCTTTGCACATTTGTTTTCTAGTTTTAATATCAAGATATTCTAGTTGCACCAAATAAGTGGCAGAGTTTAACTTCTCTTTTCTCTGGAACATTTTATATGAAGTTTAAATTATAAATTTTTGAAAATGTGGTTAAACTTGCCTCCAAAACTATGTGGGGGTTTGATAGATAAGTTTACTCTATTTACAATTATTGTAATTACTGATATATTCGGACTTCTTTCTTTTCTTTTTCTAACAGTTCTATTGAAATATAATTTACATTCTATAAAATTCACCCTTTTTAAATGTAAAATTCAATGACTTGTGGTATATTCAGAGTTATGCAACCATCACTACAAACTAATTTAAGAACACTTTCATCATCCCAGAAAGAGACCCCATAGACATCAGTAGTCACTCCCAACCCCTCCTTCCCCAGTCCCTTGCAACCCCTTACCCACTTTCTGTCTCTATGGATTTGCCTATTCTGGATATTTCATACAAATGGAATAATATAATATATGGCATTTTGTATCTGGCTTCTTTGACTTAACATAATGTTTTCAAGGTTCATCCATGTATCAGTACTTCATTTTTTATGGCTACATTGTATAAATATACCACATTTTGTTAATCCGTTTATCAGTTGATAGACATTTGGGATTCCACTTTTTGATTATTGTGAATAGTGCTGCTGTGAGCGTTTGTATTCAAATTTTTGAGTAGACATGTGTTTCCAGTTCTCTTTGGTATGTACCTAGGATTTTACCTGCTGAATCAAATGGTAATTCTATATTTAACTTTTGGAGGAACTGCCAAGCTGTTCTCAAAAGTGGCTAAACCATTTTACATTCCCATGGACTTATTTCTTTTGTATTTTTACTTATCATGTTTTTTCTTTGCTTGTTTTTTATTCTGATTAAATTGAATTCATTTGGATTCTTCTTATGTATTGATCAGATCTTTTTACTTTTCTTTTCACTCTCTACTCATCTGGAAGGCATACATCTTAATTCTGCTCTTTTAGTAATTTTTTAAGAAATTTAAATGAGTATGTGACATTTCAAAATTTTTAAAGATAAATGTGACAGCAAAGTCTAATATTAATCACTATAAAAATTTCCTGAACAATGCAAAGACAGGACACAATACTTATTACCACTATGATATTATCTAGTTATTAACTTTATTGTTAATCTTCAACTATTTTTATTGTTTGTTTTAATACTCAGTGCTTTTTAAAAATTTGCCAACATGTTTTCAGTTTCTTTGTTCACCATTGCTTCTTGTATCCTACT
This sequence comes from Choloepus didactylus, assembly GCF_015220235.1. Classification (NCBI taxonomy): domain Eukaryota; kingdom Metazoa; phylum Chordata; class Mammalia; order Pilosa; family Megalonychidae; genus Choloepus; species Choloepus didactylus. Next base: position 158,902,357 of record NC_051334.1, on the reverse strand, counting down.
TCTTCCTGTGGAAAAACATTTTTCTTACCAAAGTAAGTTGTCTTTCAGTGAGGGTCTATGAGTGGAAAACTCTTTTAGTCTTATTTATCTGAAAATGCCTATTTTTATTCTAACTCCTTAATAATAGTTTAACCAGGCATAGATTTCAGGGTAGCAGATATTTTCCCTCATCATATGAAGTTTCTATTCTGTTCTCTTTGAGCCTCCATGGTGAATCTAATTGTCATTCCTTTGTAGGAATTTCTTTTACTTTTACCTTTGGAATTCTGCATTTTCATTATGATATGTCCATATATGTATTTGTTTTCACTAATCCCGCTTAAGACACAACGTGATTCTTTAATACGAGAACACACAGCTTTCGTCAATTCTGGAAAAGTTCCAGCCATTATCTCCTCAAATGGTACCTCTTCCCTATTATCTTTCTTCATTTATTCTGGAACTCATTTTCTGTCTGTTGTGAATAGGATGTTTAAAAATACCACATCTTTAATTATATCCTGCTTATTCTATCCTTAGATATTTTAAATACAATTTCCATCTCTTTTTATCTCTCCATGTTGGTGATTTTCTCAGCTTATTTTTCCTATTTACCAAATCTTCTCCAGTGGCACCTAATCTGCAGTTTTACTTCTCCATTCCATTTTTAACTTCAACGTTCTTTTTTATTTCTAGAGGTTCTTTTTGTTTCTTTTTCAAATTAATCTTCTTTCCTTAAAATTTCCTCAAAGTGGTTACTTTCATCATGTAGTTTTTATTGTAAACTCAGGGCTGTTATCTTTTCTATGGGTTTTCCATACACCCTAGTTATGTCTCTAAAGAATAGGTTTTGCTTCTGCAGGATACTTAGATGTTTCATCAGTTCTGGTTCAAACTATGTTAATTTATTGTTCCAGTACATGTGAGCAGTGTATACAGAGACATCCCCACATAAACATATTCACAGATTTGGAATTTGAGCTATCATGGAAGATATTTTAGTTTCAACTCATAGCCCTCAGTCCTTGATGTTTCCCTGAATTGGTGGCTGAAATTGTTGTAGTCCCCTTTACACAGAAGTTGCAGGTTTTGAGGATTCCATTTTTAAACAGGAGTCTCAACTCCAGCTTTCTGTCTTGTGCTAAGAACAAGTTTTCTGTCCCTTTAGGAACAGTAACATTTCATCTCTGTTCAACTAAAAGGGTCTCCACTTTAAGAAAGCTCAATGCAACATTTGGATGATTGTTTACTTTACAGAACGATTCATTCTAAATTTCTTCTAAATAGCCACTCAGTGTACTGAAATGTGGTTTAATTTGTAAAAATTCAATCTATGTAAACTTTTGCGTAGTAGATAATCAACCAATACTTATTGAATGAATGAGTGAGTGAATTCAAAACTACCACAGAATGAAATTGAAAGTGCCATTTTATAAAAACAACCTGCAGGACAAAAAGTTTTGATACAAACTAGCAATAGTAAGTTGTAAAATCTTAAGCACAACAAGTAAGCTATAAAAATTGAAACCATGAGTTGCCAAAAAGCCAATGATCATCACTGAGACTAGAAGAGTTCATTACTTTGAGCCTAAATATAAAACTGCTTCACAAATATTCAGCCTATGAAAAAACATTCTGCTTGTTTGTGGTGATCTGGGAAGTTCATTTAAACTTCGTATGTGGCTGTGTAGTGAGGAAAAGACATCTGTATTGCATGTGCACTAATCAGCAACTGATGTATACTTCATTTCTTGAACTACAATTGAGTTTGCCATTGTCAAGAGGATCAAGTGACTTTTCTTGCAAAGAGAAAGACCCTCAAAAGAGATAAAAGTAAGGTTAAAAAAGAAAAAGGAAACATAAAGGAAGGAGTACTGTTTTCCAAATCTTAAACACATGGAAATGGGGGCATAGCCATTTTGAACACTTACTTTGTCATGCAACATTATGCTGTACATTTTCTAATAACAAAAGGGAGATCAGCTTGAGATTTCTTTAATGTCTATCATGGTTTACAAGCTAAATAAAGCATCTTTGAATAAAAGGCAGAGCAAGAACCAGACTGATAGTTTTCTTTCTTTGATTAAATCAGGCTTAGAGCTTGGCATCATAGGTTTTTTAAATTAGAACAATGTTGTAAAGGGAGTCCTACACTTACAATGTATCAGAGAAAGAACAAATGGAGTTTCATTTACTTTATTGTTTCTCAGCAACTATGTTATATCCCAATTCATAGTCCCCACAATGCTTGGGGAATGACATCATATTCCTCTAGGAGCTAAAAAGAAATGGGGATGATTTTAGTTCTGGTGAGATTTTCAGATGATCAAACAAGTTTAAAGATGGAAGTAAATTGTGTTCTAAAATATTTCACTAATTTTTATTGGTGCCATTTGAGTTTGAGACCCAATGATAACTAGTCTTAACTGTAAAATAAATGAGTTCTATTAATGGCAGAGAATGTCATCCTCAAAGGGAACTTAGTGTTTATGCAACCCAATTTTATAAATGGGAAAACTAAGGCTCAGAGAGAGCCCATTGCAAACCAGGGAAAAAATTCAGGTCCCTTAACTCCTAGTCTAGAAATAAATTTCTGATGTGTCATACAAGTTGAAACTCTTTGGGTTGGCATTGTTTTTTAAAAAGAAAAACAAATTTATTGTTATATAATTCACATACCACATAAGTCACCCATTTAAAGTGTACAATTCAATGTTTTTTTAGTATATTCACAGGGTTGTGCAACCATCACCACAATCTAATTTCAGAATATTTTCATTTCCCCCTAAAAAAACCTCATACCTGTTAGCCATCAGTCCTAATTTACCTCCTCCCTGTTCTAGCCCTAAGCAACCACTAATTGTGGTGGGGGTAAGTCCTAGTGCAATCTGCTGCCTTTTTCTGGGACCCACAAATACATCCTGTGCTTAGGACCAGGTGTGTTGGCCTGGAGGAATAAACTACAAACCCATATAAGATAAGAGGACTGTCGGTACATTCCTTCCTCTATTATCCTGAGCATATGTAAACATTCGCTGGAGACAGTCTGACTCTAGCAAGCATGCTTTATGACATCCAACTCACACCCCAGTGGTATATCTGTCCCTGGCAGGGAGGGAGCTGGGTTCCTCCACTGTGGCAGCACAAGAACACAAGAGAGGGGTGCTGGGCATAGAACACCTCCCTGCATCTGCCATGGATTAAGACCCACTGGCTATGGGGAACTAATGCCTACAAGTGAAGTTGACCTTGCTCTGCTTCTTCTCTATGTGAGTAAAATGTCTTTCTGCCAGATTCTGTGTGAGTTGTGCTTTTTGCTGGTGACCCTGACACCTGTATTGGAGTGGACTGACATCTCTTTATGTGTCTCTCCTCCTGACAACTCTAATCTACTTTCTGTCTCTAAACATCTGCCTGTTTTACACAGTTCTAGAACAGAAATGTTGTGACTATTCTTTCATTTAGGAAAATGGTTCATGGCTCATCCATGTTGTAACATGTGTCACTACTTCATTAATTTTATAGCTGAATAATATTCCATTTTTTGGACCTACCACATTGTATTGATCCATTCATCAGTTCATGGACATTTGCATTGTTTCCACTTTTGGCCTCTTACGGATTGTGCTACAATGAACAATTGTGTATAAGCTTTGGTGTGAACATATGTTTTCATTTCTCTTGAGTCTATACCTAGGTGTGGAATTGCTGGATCATATAGTAACTCTATATTTAACTTTTTTTTTTTGGATTAAGGGCCCTCCGTATTCCAGTATGACCTCATTTTTTTTAATTGAGATTGTTCAGATACCATACAACTATCCAAAGATCCAAAGTGTACAATCAATTGCCCATGGCACCACCATACAGCTGTGCATCCATCAACACAATTATTTTTTTTCAATTTTTAGAACATTTTCACTACTCCAGAAAAGAAATAAAGACAAAAAAAAAGGAAACTCAGATCATCCCATACCCCTAACCATGCCACCCTCCTCCATTATTGAGTCATAGTTTTGGTATAGTACATTTGTTACTGTTGATGAAAGAATGTTAAAATACTACTAACTGTAGTATATAGTTTGCAATAGGTATATATTTTTTCCCTATATGCCTCTCTATTATTAACCTCTAACATACATTTGTTCTAGTTCATGAGAGAGATTTCTAATATTTGTATAGTTAATGATGGACATTGTCCACCACAAGATTCACTGTTTTATACATTCCCATCTTTTAACCTCCAACTTTCCTTCTGGTGACATGCATGACTCTGAGCTTACCCTTTCCACCACCTTCACACACCTTTTAGCACTGTTAGTTATTCTCATTACATACTACAATCACCCCTGTCCATTTCCAAATATTTAAGTTCACCCTAGTTGAACATTCTGCTCATAATAAGCAACCACTCCCCATTCTTTAGCCTCATTCTATATCCTGGTAACTTACATTTCATGTCTATGAGTTTACATATTATAATTAGTTCATATCAGTGAGACCCTGCAATATTTGCCTTTATGTGTCTGTCTTATTTCACTCAATATAGTGCCCTCAAGGTTTCTTCGTCAACCCATTTTTTTAAAGATGGTTTTGTTCAAACACTATATATTCCATCCTAAGTAAAAAATTGTTGGTTCCCTGTATAATCACGTATTTATGTATTGAGCACCATTGCCACTCTCTATATAAGGACATTTCTTCCACAAAGACGGAGGAAGAGTCAAAGAAAGCAGAGAGGCAAAAGAAAAAGGCAAGAGAAAGAGAGAAGAACAAACAAAGAAACCAAAAAACTTGATAGCTAGAAGGTGACAAAAGGAAAGATAGCATTAAACTAAAGTAGAATAATGAGTTAGACAACATCACCAATGCCAGGAGTCCTATACCCTTCCCCCACCCCCCCCCCATATGCATTTAGCTTTGGTATATTGCTTTTGTTACATTAAAGGAAGCATAATACAATGTTTCTGTTAATTCCAGCCTCTAGTTTGCATTGATTGTATTTCCCCCCCCAATCCCACCCTATTTTTAACACCTTGCAATGTTGGCATTCATTTGTTCTACCTCATGTAAAAACATATTTGTACCTTTTATTACAATCATTGAGCACCCTAGGTTTCCCTGAGTTACACAGTCCCAGTCTTTATCATTTGTCTTTTGTTCTGGTGTCCCACATGATCCCAGCCTTCTTCTTTCAACCATATTCACAGTCATCTTTGTTCAGTGTACTTACATTGCTATGCTACTATCTCCCAAAATTGTTTTCCAAACCTCTCACTCCTGTCTTTTCCTTTCTGTTTGCAGTGCTTCCTTTAGTGTTTCCTGTAGAGCAGGTTTCTTGTTCACAAACTCTCTCATTGTCTGTTTGTCTGAGAATATTTTAAGCTTTCCCTCATATCTGAAGGATAGTTTTGCCGGATATAGGATTCTTGGTTGGTGGTTTTTCTCTTTCAGTATCTTAAATATTATCACCCCACTTCCTTCTTGCCTCCATGGTTTCTATAGAGAAATCCACACATAGTCTTATCAAACTTCCTTTGTATGTGATAGATCGCTTCTCTCTTGCTGCTTTCAGGATTCTCTCTTTATCTTTGATTTTTGATAATCTGTTTATTAAGTGTCTTGGCATAGGCCTATTCAGATCTATTCTGTTTGGGGTATGCTGTGCTTCTTGGATCTGTAATTTTATGTCTTTCATAAGAGAAGGGAAATTTTCATTGATTATTTCCTCTATTATTGCTTCTGCCCCTTTTCCCTTCTCTTCTCCTGGGACACTAATGAAATGTAAATTCTTGCTTTTCGCTTTGTCTTTATGTTCCAAGAGATGTTGCTCACATTTTTCCATTCTTTTCTCTATCTGTTCTTTTGTGTGTAGGCTTTCAGGTGCCTTGTTCTCCAGTTCCTGAGTGTTTTCTTCTGCCTCTTGAGATCTGCTGTTGTATGTTTCCATTGTGTCATTCATCTCTTGTGTTGTGCCTTTCATTTCCATAGATTCTGCCAGTTGGTTTTTTGAACTTTCAATTTCTACCTTATGTATGTCCTGTGGTTTCATTACATGGTTCAGCTCTTTTGCCATATCTTCCCTAAACTTTTTGAATCGACTTATTATTAGTTGTTTCAGTTCCTGCATCACAGTTGAAGTGCAAGTTTGTTCCCCTGACTGGGCCATAACCTCGTTTTTCTTGGTGTAGTTTGTAGTTTTCTGTTGTCTGGGCATGGTTTCCTTGGTTACCCCAATCAGGCCTCCCCAGACCAGAATGGGCTCAGGTCCCAGAAGGAAGAAATATTCAGTATCCAGTTTCCCTGAGGGTGTGTCTTAGAAAATTGGTACATCCTGTGATGCCTCAGGTCACTGTGTTTTTCTGCCCAGCAGGTGGCACCTGTTAGCCTATAATTCTTGATTGGTGTAAGGAGGTGTGGCTCTTTTCCCCCAAGTTCTGAATGAAAGGCAGGTAGTAGAGCTGGGCCCCACCTCTTTCCTCTTAGCGAAGATAGATCCCCTAGGTGGTGGTCATTAGCATTCCAATGGTCTCTCTCTGCCTGTGCTATACCCTTGTCTGGGTCACAGAACTGGGAACTGAAAATGGCTGAGGCTTTCTCCATTGAGCCAAAAAAGGAAAAGGGAGTCCCCTTCAGAGATAGTTCGAGGTGACCCACTGGCTCTCCAAGGTCAGTCATCACCCATAGCCTCTGTCTGCTTGTTGGGGATTTGTACCTCATAGTGAGCAGTTCACACTCACTAATTAAAACCCCAGTTGGAGCTCAGCTGAGCTATATTTGCTTGCTGGGAGAAAGCTTCTTTCTGGCACCATGAGGCTTTGTAGCTCGGGCTGTGGGGGAGGGGTCTCCCGATTTGGATCCACAGTTTTTACTTACAGATTTTATGCTGTGATCTCAGGCATTCCTCCCAATTCAGGTTGGTGTATGATGAGTGGACGGTCACGTTTGTCTCCCTGCAGTTATTCTGGATTATTTACTAGTTGTTTCTGGTTTTTTTAAGTTGTTCCAGGGGGACTACTTAGCTTCCATTCCTCTCTATGCTGCCATCTTAGATCCAGTGTCATATTTAACTTTTTGAGGAGCTACTAGATGGTTTTCCAAAGCAGCTGAACCATTTTACATGTATTACATATTATAGAGTGATGTCTCATATTAGATATATGATTTGCAAATATTTTTCCCATCTGTGTGTTCCCTTTTCACTTTATTGATGGTGTACTTTGAAGCACAAAAGTTTTAAATTTTGAGGAAGTTCAAATTATCTCTTATTTTAAGCACAAAAGTTTTAAATTTTGATGAAATTCAAATTATCTCTTTTTTCTTTTACGCTTTTGGTGTCATATCTAAGAAGCTTTTGCCAAATCTGAGGATATGAAGAATATCCCTATATCTTCTTCTAAGAGTTTTATGGTTTTAGCTCTTACATTTAGGTCTTTGATCTAGTTTAATTTTTTATATGTTGTGAGGTAATATTTCAACTTCATTCTTTTGCATGTGGCAATCCAGTTGTCCCAACACCACTTGTTGAAAATACTATATTTTCCCCCACAGAATGGTCTTGACACACTTGTTGAAAATCAATTGACTGTATGCATTTGGTTTTATTTCTGGACTTGCAATTCTGTTCCTTCAATCTATTCTTGTGCCAGTACCTCTCTATCTGGATTACCATTGCTTTTTTAGCAAGTTTTGAAACTGGGGAGTGTGAGCCCTCTTTGTTCTTTCTCAAGACTATTTTGGCTATCCTTGGAACCTTGCAATTTCATATGAATTTAAAATCAGCATCTCAATATATGCAAATAAATCAGCTGAGATTCTAATAGAGATTTCATTGAATCTACTGATCAATTTGAGTAGTATTGCCATCATAACAATACTAAGCCTTCCCACCTGTGCCAGTTTGAAACTGTGTTGTACCCCAGAAAAGCCATGCTCTTTTAATCTAACCTTGTGGCTGCAGAATTATTGTGGTTGGGATTTTTGATTATGTTGTTTCCATGGAGATGTGACTCACCCAGTTGTGGGTGGGACATTTTGATTAGATTATTTCCATGGAGATATGACCCTGCCTATTCAAAGTGGGTCTTGATTAGTTTACTGGAATCCTTAAGAGAGCTCAGGCCCAGAACAGACCCAGATTCTCGGAGATGTAGACAGAGAGATGCTTAGAGAGAAAATGCCCAGAGATACTTTGGAGACAGCCACTGAAATTAGAAACAGGAGAGAAACTAAGAGATGAAATCCAGAGTTTGTCCTGGAGAAGCTAAGAGAGGACCCCCCAGATGCTTAGAGAGAAATGCTCTGGGAGAAACAAGCAAGGATGTACAGGAGATGAGAGAGAGAAGCTAAAACCAAAGTCCAGTGTTCGGGTTTGCTAATGCTGCCATTAGGCAAAATACCAGAAATGGATTGGCTTTTATAAAGGGGGTTTATCTGGTTACAAAATTACGGTCTGAAGGCCATGAGAATGTTCAAATGAAGGCATCAACACAAGTATACCTTCACTGAAGGAAGGCCAATGATATCCAGAAAACTTCTGTTGATTGGGATGGCACATGGCTGGCATCTGCTGATCCCAGGTTGTGTTCCAGCTCCTCTCTCAGCTCCTGTGCATTCTTCAAGGTGTCTCTCTTTACTGCAGCTGCTCTGAGGTCCTTCTGTTTGTGTGCTTTTATAGGGCTCCAGTGAACTAATCAAGACCTATGCTGAATGGGTGGGGCCACATCTCCATGGAAATAATCTAATCAAAGGTATTACCCACAGTTGGGTGGGTCATATCTCCATGGAAACTGCCCAGTCCAAAGATTCCAACCTAATCAACATTAATATGTTGGCCTCCACAAGATTGCATCAAAGAACATGGCATTTTGGGGGACATAATACATTCAAACCAGCATACCCAGAGATATTTTGGAGAAAGCAATGGAAGCCAGAAGCTAACCCTGGGAGAGGCCCAGTGGACTCTGACCATGTGACTTCTCATGTGACAGAGGAACCCAAGATGCCATTGGCCTTTCTTAAGAGAATATATCGTACTATTGATGCCTTAATTGGGACATTTTCATGGCCTTAGAACTATAAATTTATGAACTAATAAACCCCCATTGTAAAAGCCAATCCATTTCTGGTATTTTGCAGTTTGGCAGCTTTAACAAACCAGAACAGATTTTGGTATCAGAAGAGTGGGGTGCTGCTGAGTTTTTAAATACCAAATGTGTTGGGATGGCTGTTTAAATGGATAAGGGGAATATTGTAGAAGAATTGTGAGCAGCTTTATTGAAAAAGCCTAGATTGCTTTGAAGAGACTGTTTGTAGAAATATGTACTCTAAAGATACTTCTGATGAGGCTTTAGGCAGAATCATGAGTGCATTATTGCAAACTAAAAGAAAGGTGATCCTTGTGAGATAAGCTGAGAACTGAACTCTTGGGTGCAAAGAAACCAGAAATTGATGGTTTGGAAAATTCTGGGCTTCCAGAAAGTGAGACCCCAGAAGATAGTGTGCCACATGAAGATTTAATGAAACCTGAAAACAGCCAGCCATTTCAGAACAAGCCAGGATTGGAGATAAAGTTATCCAGAAAAGATTTGTGGAAAGTCCTATTGTCTGGCAGATTTGACCCCTATATTTTGCATGTGAAGCCAACAATTTTTTTTGTGAGATCTGTATAAATGGAACCACTGTCAGTCTGGACTAAAAGGGACAGAAAATGGACAGACTGAAGGAAAAATTCCTTCAAAGGCAGAACCATGGAAGCTGAGGTCTAGAGTCAAGAAACCTAGGGCCAGGAGAGTGGACACAACCATGCATGTGGAGAGGGTGAGTTCAAAAAGGATGGGGCACATTCCCAGGGGAATGGGGAGAGCCTGCTCACCACCCCACTTTTCAGAGAGGCATTGAGCATGTGCTCCAGAGATGGAAGAGAGTTCAGGTGTCACCCCGATGCTTGAGGAGGGCAGGGCCAAGGACAAGATGGTTGGAGCCCTCACCCCAGCATTTGGAGAGACCAGGGCCACAGTGAAAGCCCTTGGAGTGGGTGGGACTCCCACTCTCACAAGCACTGAGGATAAAACTTCATTCTATAAATGACTCTCAAACTTTGAAATCTAATGAAGTATGCCCTGTGGGTTTTCAGAACTGTTTGGGTCCTGTGACCCCTGTTTTCCCTTCAATCTCTCCCTATGGCAATGGGAACATTTATCCTATGACTGTCCCTCCTTTTTGTATTGGAAACAGAGAACTTGCTCTGAGTTTCACAAGTCCACAGCCAGAGGAGAATTTTGCCTTAGGACAGATCATACCTATAGCTGATTTTGATGAGATTTTGTACTGCTTTTGACTTGATATTGTATTTGTATTGTTATTGAAATGATTTAAGGTTTTTATGATACTGTGATGGAAGGAATGTATTTTGCATTTGGAAGGAACATCTGTTTCTGGGGACCAGAGGGTGGAGTGTGCTGGTTTGAAACTGTTATGCACCCCAGAAAAGCCATGCTCTTTTAATCCAATCTTGTGTGTACTGACTTATGTGTGGGTTGAATATTTTGATTAGGTTGTTTCCATGGAGATGTGACCCTGCCCATTTAAGGTGGGTCTTAATTCATTTACTGGAGTCCTTAAGAGAACTCAGAGTTGACACAGACCCAGACTCTTGGAGATGCAGACAAAGAGATGCTTAGAGAAAAAACACCCAGAGACATTTTGGAGACATCCATTGAAACCAGAACCAGGAGAGAAACTAAGAGGTGAAATCAAGAGTTTGCCCTGGAAAATCTAAGAGAGAACCTCTAGATGCTTAGAGATAAATGCCCTGGGAGAAACAAGCAAGGATATGCAGAAGCTGAGAGAGAGAAGCTAAGATAGAAACCCAGAGACATTTTTGAGAAAGCAATGGAAACAAGAACCTAGCCTTGGGAGAGGCCCAGCAGACTCCAGCCATGTGCCTTCCCATATGACAGAGGAACCCCAGATGCCATTGGCCTTTCTTCAGAGAATATATCATCCTATTGATGCCTTAATTGGGACATTTTCATGGCTTTAAAACTGTAAATTTGTGAACTAATAAACTGCCATTGAAAAAGCCAATCCATTTCTGGTATTTTGTATTCTGGCAGCTTTAGCAAATCTGAACAGTTCCCACCCCCTGAACATGGATGTTTTCCATTTCTTTAGATCTTCTTTAATTTCTTTCATCAAAGATTCGTAGTTTCCAGAGTACAAGTTTTGCACTTCTTTTGTTAAATTTATTCCTATTTTATTCTTTTTGATGTTATTGTAAATGGAATTATTTTCTTAATTTCATTTTTGTATTGTTATATACAATTGAATTTTGTATATAATCTCATATCTTGCAGACTTGCTGAAATAATTTATCATTATAATAGATTTCTAAAGGATTCCTTTGGATTTTCTACATATGAGATCAAGTCATCTGTGAATAGGGATAGTTTTACTTCTTCCTTTATCATTTGGATGCCTTTTATTTCTTTTTTTTTCCTAATTGCTCTTATTAGAACTGCCAGTAAAATATTGACTAGAAGTAGTGAAAGTGGGCATCCTTGTACTGTTCCTGATCTGAAGGGGAAAGCCTTCAATCTTTCATCATTAAGTATGATGTTAACTGTGGGATTTGGATTGGTTTTTCAAGTTCTCCTTCAATTAGTCTCAGTTGATCTATCCAACCTTTCTCTCACTACCAATGTCCCCATCCCAGCCTTGCTCATGAAGACCCCGTATTCTAAGCAGCATGATTTTTAAAATCCTTTTCAACACTGTTTATGGTGTTTATTTTTTCCTCTGTACCCTTTGCTCTTTATGAGATAATGCCCCATTTCCTCCAACAATCCAGCCCTTATACTTCCTTGAAGCTCCATTTCCAAGAGTATTGCACCCTACCTCCCCACAGACACAAGTGGGCACAGACACACATACACACAGTATCATATGATTCATTGACTCCCCATTTCCTGGGTTCTTGACACGAATATACACTTTTGTTTCAGCTCATACACTTTGTAATTGTTCTTTTATTATTTCAGATATTTTTGACTTGGTTTCTTCAACCACGCCATAAGTTTCTACAGAGCAAGGACTAGGAGCCCTGTATTTTAATTTCTCCCCCACAGAGCCCAAAACAAAGGCTTACAGGAACAGAAGGTGCTTGATAAAAGCTGGCTGACTTCAGTCAAATTTTGTACTCCCATAAGGACCCCCTCCTCTTTGTCAGCCACTGTGACAATTAGGGCCTGTCTAGATGCCATTCACACCATTGTCAGTGTCCCATTTCCATTTCCAAGCCATTTCTTTTCTCCTCCTCCTTATATTGGCCAAGTTTCAGGAGGCAGATAACAAGATCTATCAATTTTTATAGCTTAATGAAAATCACAGCCATGTTTACCTGCTTTCCTTCCAGCATAAATGCATTACAAACCAAGGCAAAGTCATTCCCATAGCCCTTGTATAGGAAATGTGTGATTTTTATATTGTCCCCATTAAAGCAATACACTCCACTAGCTATGACCTCAAACAAGGCCTTCCTTAAAAATGATTGCCTCCCAGTGTAGAATTTTCATTCTCAAGGCCAATCCCATGCTGGGGTTTGAGGGTTTGTAACAAAAGTCTCAGATTCCTGAGCACAGTGTCTGCTGTTGCTTTCTTTCCTGTGGCATTTGCCTGTTTTCTGTGCTTTACTGCAACTAAAATATTGACATCTCCTTGCCCTACCCCACTAACCATGACAAATGCCATAGAATGAACATCCTTTGCAATAAGAAAACTAGAAATAACAAAGCATAGGGCTTGACCTTGCTGTCTGAACAGCTAAAAGGGCAGGCTGAATACTAGTTTCAGCAGAGAAATGGTATTTAAAAATTTCTCATTTTAATTACAGAAGTTGTGGGTTTACAGAAAAATCATGCAGAAACCACAGCATTCCCAACTACCCTCCCTATTTTCAACACTTTGCATTAGTGTGGTACCTTTGTTACAATTGATGAAAGAGCATTGCTATAATTGTACTATTAACTATATAGCCCATGTTACATTAGGGTTCACTGTGTTGTACAGTCCTGGGTTTAAAATTTTTTTTCTTATAACATATATATATATAACCTAAAACTTCATGTATATAATTCAGTGGTGCTAATTACATTCACAATGTTGTGCTACCATCACCTCCATCCATTACCAAAATTTTCTATCACCCCAAACAGAAACTCTGTATCATTTAAGCATTAACTCTCCATTCCCTACCCAACCCCAGGCCCTGACTCTATGAATTTGCTTTTTAAAATAATTTATCAGTGAGATTGCATAATATTTGTACTCTTTTGTCTGGCTTATTTCACTCAACATGATGTCTTCAAGGTTCATCCATGTTGAAGCATGCATCAGAACTTAATTACTTTTCACAGTTGAATAATATTCCATGGTATCTATATATCACATTTTGTTTATCCATTCTTCTGTTGATGGATTATTTTAGGTTTTTAAGGCCCGCTTATTGGCAGAAGGTCTTAACAAACCTGAGAAGTGTCCCCCCTTGGGTGATTTGAATTTTTTTAACTCTTTATTTTGAAATAATTTCAAACTTACAGGACAGTGTGAAAAATAATACAAACCACATACATAAGAACCCCAATGTGCCCTCAGTCCCCCAGATACCCAGATAGATGAATTTCAACATTTTTCCAGTCTTTCCACACTATTCCATCTATCTACATCTATCTATCTATCTATCTATCTATCTATCTATCTATCTATCTATTATCTATCTATCTTTCTATTTAGCTACCTTCTGAACATTTGAGAGCTGGCTGCACACATCATAGCCCTTGAACACATAATACCTCTGGACACATTTCCTACAAACAAGGAAACTACCCATGCAATCACCTTAGTGCAATTATCAATTTCAAGAAATTTAACATTTATATAAAGCTTACATTCTATATTCCAATATTTTCTTACATCCCAATAATGTCCTTTTTAGCCTTTTATCTTCCATACCTAGATCACATGCAGTATCCTGTATTGCATTTAATTGTCGTTATATATTTAGTTTCTCTTTCTTTTTTGTTCAATCATGGAAATATATAATACATCATAAATCTTCCCATCCCAAACCCTCAAAAGTGTGCCATTCAGTGTGATTAATCACATTCAAAATGTTGCAGTATTCTCACCACCATCCACTACTATCATTTTCCCTTCTCCTCAAAGAGAAACCTTATACTCATTTTGTATTAAATCCCCAATGCTTTTGCTTGCCACTCCTGGTAACTTGGACTCTACTTTCTGTCTCTATGAGTTTGCACACTGTCTGATGTGTTCTTTGTGGTTACCATGGGGTTTAAATATAATATCCTAAATCTATAACAATCTTGTATACTTTGATTCCAACTTAATATCAGTAGCATACACAAACTATATTCCTATACTCCCCATCCCCCACTTTTATGTAGTTCTTATCACAAATCACATATTTGTACAGTATGAGTCCAAAATCATTGATATCATTACATTTTATGCATTTGCCTTTTAGATACTGTAGGAAGTAAAAAGTGGACTTACAAATAAAAAATACAATATTACTGGTGTTTATATTTACCCATGTCATTATCTTTACTAGAGATCTTTATTTCTTCATGAAGCTTCAGCCAATTGTCTATTGTCCTCTCCTTTCAATCTGCAGAGCTTCCTTTAGCATTTCTTCTAGGGCCCAACTAGTGGTGATGAAGTCCTCCAGCTTTTGTTTATCTGGGAATGACTTAATCCCTCCCTCATTTTCTTTCTTTTTTCTTTTTTTTAAATTCAATTTTATTGAGATATAGTCACATACCATACATACCATGCAGTCATACAAAGCATACAATCAATTGTTCACAGTACCATTATATAGTGCATTCATCACCAAAATTAATTTTTAAACATTTTCATTAAAACACACACAAAAACAATAAGAATTAAAATTAAAGTGAAAAATAACAATTGAAGTAAAAAAGAACGCTGGGTGCCTTTTTTTTTCTTTCTTTTCTTCCCCTATTTTTCTACTCATCCATCCATACACTGGACAAAGGGGAGTATGGTCCATATGGCTTTCCTAATCACATTGTAACTCCTCATAAGCTACATTTTTATACAATCATCTTCAAGATTCAAGGATTCTGGGTTGAGTTTGGTAGTTTCAGGTATTTACTGCTAGCTATTGCAATTCATTAGAACCTAAAAATGGTTACCTATATTGTGCATAAGAGTGCCCACCAGAGTGACCTCTTGGCTCCTTTTGGAATCTCTCTGCCACTGAAATTTATTTCATTTCATTTCACATCCCCATTTTGGCCAAGAAGATGTTCTCCATCCCATGATACCAGGTCTAGCTTCCTCTCCAGGAGTCATATTCCACATTGCCAGGGAGATTTACACCCCTTGGTGTCAGATCCCATGTAGAGGGGAGGGCAGTGATTTCACCTGCCAAGATGGCTTAGCTAGAGAGAGGGCCACATCTGAGCAACAAAGAGGCATTCAGGAGGAGACACTTAGGCACAATTATAGGCAGGCCTAGCCCCTCCTTTGTAGCAACAGTCTTCCCAAGGGCAAGTCCTATGGTAGAGGGCTCAGCCCATCGAATGACCAGTCCCCTATGTCTGTGAGCACATCAGCAACCATCAAGGTGGGGAAGTTCAACACCCCTGCATTCTCCCCCAGCTCCTCAGGGGAGTTCTGCATATTTTTTCATTGTTTTTTTTTAATGAACTCTTTTTTTAAAAATTAACTATTAACTATATCAAAAAAATAAAAAAACATACAACAAAAAACCATTTCAAACAAACCATAACAAGGGAGCAAGAAAAAGGTAACTAACCTAAAATAACTACTTTATTTCCAACATGTTCCTACTCTACCCCGAGAAAATAACCTAATAAGAAACATTTCTGTGAACTTGTTCCTACCATACCCATCAGAAATTAGCAGACCATAGTCAATCCTGTGCATTCCCAGAATGTTAAATTTACCCATGATAGCTTATCTGTTCTTACTGGGTTATCATTCCCCCTTCCTTAATTGCTCTCTTTCACTAGTAACCCTACATTCTATATTATAAACCATTTGTTTTACATTTTTCAATGTTCACATCAGTGGTAGCATTTAATATTTCTCTTTTTGTGCCTGGCTTATTTTGCTCAGCATTAGGTCTTCAAAGTTCATCCATGTTGTCATATGTTTCATGATATCATTCCTTATTACAGCCGTGTAGTATTCCATTGTGGGTATATACCGCATTTTATTTATCCACTCATCTGTTGAAGGACATTTGGGTTTTTTCCATCTCTTGGAAATTTTGATTAATGCTGCTATGAACTTTGGCATGGAGATGTCTGTTCATGTCACTGCTTTCAGATCTTCCAGGTACATACCAAGAAGTGCAATTGCTGGATTGAGAGGTAACTCTATATCTAGTTTTCTAAGTAACCGCCAGACTAACTTCCAGAGTGGCTGAACCATTATACAGTCCCACCTACAATGAATAAGAGTTCCAGTTTCTCCACATCCTCTCCAGCATTTATAGTTTCCAGTTTGTTTAATGGCAGCCATTCTAATTGGTGTGAGATGGTATTTCATTGTGGTCTTAATTTGCAACTACCTAATAGCTAGTGAAGCTGAACATTTTTTCATGTGTTTCTTGGCCATTTGTATTTCCTCTTCAGAGGACTGTCTTTTCATATCTTTTGCCCATTTTATAATTGGGCTGTCTGTACTATTGTCATTGAGTTGTAGGATTTCTTTATATATGCAATATATCAGTCTTTTGTCAGATACATGGTTTCCAAAAACTTTTTCCCATTGAGTTGGCTGCCTCTTCACCTTTTTGAGAAATTCCTTTGAGGTACAGAAACTTCTAAGCTTGAGGAGTTCCCATTTATCTATTTATTCTTTTGTTGCTTGTGCTTTGGGTATAAGGTCTAGGAAGTGGCTGCCTAATACAAGGTCTTGAAGATGTTTCCCTTCATTATCTTCTAGGAGTTTTATGGTGTTGTCTTTTATATTGAGATCTTTGATTCACTGTGAGTTAATTTTTGTGTAGGCTGTGAGGTAGGGGTCCTCTTTAATTCTTTTGGATATCGATATCCAACTCTCCCAGCCCCATTTATTGAAAAGACTGTTATGTCCCAGTTCAGTGTCTTTGGGGGCCTTATCAAAGATCAGTCAGCTGTAGATCTGGGGGTCTATCTCCGTATTCTCAATTCAATTCCATTGATCAATATGTCTGTCTTTGTGGAAGTACCATTCTGTTTTTACCACTGTGAATTTATAATAAGCTTCAAAGTCAGGGAGTGTAAGTCCCCCCACTTCATTTTTCTTTTTTAGAGTGTTTTTACCAATCAAGGCATCTTCGTTTTCCAAATAAATTTGATAACCAGCTTTTCCAAGTCTGCAAAGTAGGTTGTTGGAATTTTGACTGGGATTGCATTGAATCTGTAGATGAGTTTATGTAGAATTGACATCTTAATGACATTTAGCCTTCCCATCCATGAGCATGGAATATTTTTCCATCTTTTAAGGTCCCCTTCTATTTCTTTTATTAGAGTTATGTGGTTTTCTTTGCTGATGGGTCTTCTACATCTTGGTTAAGTTTATTCCTAGGTACTTGATTTTTTAGTTGCTATTGAAAACAGTATCTTTTTCTTGAGTGTCTCTTCAATTTGTTCATTTCTAGCATATGGAAACATTACTGACATATGTGCATTAATCTCGTATCCCGCTACTTTGCTAAATTTGTTTATTAGCTCCAGTAGCTGTATCATCAATTTTTCAGCATTTTCCAGATGTAAGATCATATCATCTGCAAATAATGACAGTTTTACTTCCTCCTTTCCAATTTGGATGCCTTTTATTTCTTTGTCTTGCCTAATTGTCCTGGTTAGCACTTCCAGCACAATGTTGAATACCAGTGGTGACAGCGGGCATCCTTGTCTCATTCCTGATCTTAGAGGGAAGGCTCTCAGTCTCTCACCATTGAGTATTGTGATGGCTCTGGGTTTTTCAGGCATGCTCTTTATCATATTGAGGAAGTTTCCTTCAATTCCTACCTTTTGAAGTGTTTTTATCAAGAAGGGATGCTCAGTTTTGTTGAATGCTTTTTCAGCATCTATTTAGATGCTAATTTATTTTTCTCTTTTGATTTGTTAATATGTTGTAATACATTGATTGATTTTCTTATGTTGAACCACTCTTGCATGCCTGGAATGAACCCCACTTGGTCATGATGTATGATTTTTTTAATGTGTCTTTGGATTCGATTTGCAAGTATTTTGTTGAGAATTTTTGCATCTGTATTCACTAGGGAGATTGGCCTGTAGTTTTCCTTTTTTGTAGCAACTTTACCTGATTTTGGTATTAGATTGATGTTAGCTTCATAAAATGTGTTAGGTAGTGTTCCATTTTCTTCAATGTTTTGAAAGAGTTTAAGTAAGATTGGTGTCAGTTCTTTTTGGAAAGTTTGTTAGAATTCCCCTCTGAAGCCATCTGGCCCCAGGCATTTATTTGTTTTTTTTATAAATATTGGATCTCTTTGCTTGTGATTGGTTGGTCGAGGTCTTCTGTTTCTTCTTTGGTCAGTC
The DNA here is from genome assembly GCF_015220235.1 of Choloepus didactylus. Lineage (NCBI taxonomy): Eukaryota > Metazoa > Chordata > Mammalia > Pilosa > Megalonychidae > Choloepus > Choloepus didactylus. The sequence continues at coordinate 158,883,755 of NC_051334.1, read as the reverse complement.
TAGGTTGTTCATGTTTTTCCAGGAAGTTGTCCATTTCCTCTACATTATCCAGTTTGTTGGCATAAAGTTGTTCACAGTATCCTATTATAATTTTTAAAATTTCTTTGGGATCCACAGTAATGTCACCTTTCTCATTCATTATTTTGTTAAATGGGTCTTCTCTCTTTTTGATTTTGTCAGTCTAGCTTGGAGCTTGTTAATCTTGTTGATCTTCTCAAAGAACCAACTTTTGATGTTATTTATTCTCTATTGCTTTTTGTTCTCTATGTCATTTATTTATGCTTTAATCCTTGTTATTTCTTTTCTTCTACTTGGTTTAGGATTGGTTTGCTGTTCATTTTCGAGCTTCTTCAGTTGCTGCATTAGTTCTTTGATTTTAGCTCTTTCTTCCTTTTTTTATTTTAATTTTAATTTTTATTCATTTTATTGATATATATTCACATACCATGCAGTCATACAAAACAAAGAGTATATTCAATTGTTTACAGTACCATTATATAGTTGTGCATTCATCACCAAAATTAATTTTTGACATTTTCATTACCACACACACAAAAATAATAAGAATAAAAATTAAAGTGAAAAAGAGCAATTAAAGTAAAAAAGAACACTGGATGCTTTTTTGTTTTGTTTTGTTTTGTTTTGTTTTTCTCCTTCCCCCATTTTTCTTCTCATCCTTCCATAAAGTAGACAAAGGGGAGTGTGGTCCATATGGCTTTCCCAATCACATTGTCACCCCTCAAAATTTACGTTTTTATACAACCATCTTCAAGATTCATGGGTTCTGGTTTGTAGTTTGATAGTTTCAGGTATTTACTGCTAGCTATTCCAATTCATTAGAACCTAAAAAGGGTTGTCTATATTGTGCATAAGAGTGCCCACCAGAGTGACCTCTCAGCTCCTTTTGGAATCTCTCTGCCACTGAAGCTGGCTTATTTCATTTCCTTTCACATTCCCCTTTTTGTTACTGACAGGGCGGTGAAGGAATGAGACACAGACACAATGTTAAGAATTAAGGGATCAGGGGGCCCACTGCATCTCATGCTAAGTGGACGATAATGCACCTTTGCTCCAGTTATTCATTTCAGAAGATAAGAGAGTATATGCTAAATGTCCTAAGGCATGGGAGAGCCCACCAGATATGTATGTTTACATCCTGTTGCATATCAGAAGGAACAATCTAGGTTTAGGACAATGGTAAACGTTGTTGTCATAGTCACTAGACACATATCTTTACAAGGTGTGCCTGCATGGCATTCCATGCAGGCCTGCAGCTTAGTGTTCCAAGCCACTACCCTAGATATGCCTCAGGCAACATGGAAGACTCGGTTTCCCACATGTCCCCCTTTTTGTTTCTTCAATGCAGACAGGATGGACCAAGCAGCTTCTTTCTGCTTTAGGTCTGAGAGGGTTTTTCATGTGCATCTGAGGACTAAACAAAGACAAAGCAAAATTATTAAGATAACCCATATAAGGGGATTTAATTGTTCAAGGCCTTTAGCAATACCTTGCATAGTTTCAGTTTCAGTAAGAGAACCTGCAGTTTCAGAATATCCAATGTAAGATTATTATAGTGTCCAAGTAAATGTTTTTTAACTTTACTCCAATTAAAAAGTGTGTGATTATATTCATGAGGGGTCACACAAAACGTGGACGTATTCCAGTCACATTTTGACTTAAATTGGTACCATAGATTTTCAACTTCTTCTCCTAGAAGGAGAACAGCATTTTCTAGGTCTACAAGGTGAGCATTAGCTTCCTTGTCAATTTGTAATTGCTCATCTCAAGCCTTGCTTGCATTCTTGTGCCATTTTTGGACAAATTCAGTGATCTGAATAGATTGATGTAAGGCTGTTCCTGCAACAGCAGCAGTTGTAGTGATGGCTATGATACCTATAATAAAAGCTATTAATAATCCAAGAAATCTTTTTGTTTTTTTATATACCTTTTCTAAAATCTGTAGTATCATATGCATACCAGGTGATGACTCCCAAGGTTTATGCTGTGAAACAGGGAGCCATAGACCCTTTTGTTGTCTAAGAACTACAGCAGTGATGTTGCTAGAATTTATGGTGTTATTTAAACAAGTATATAATGAGCAACTCCAATTGGCCAGACAAGTAATTTCTTTGGCAGTAGTGTTAATAGTTAAGTTTCCTACCCAGAACACATAGGGGTCTCTGACACAGACTTGTATTCCAAAAGTATCTATTTTTGTGAAATAAATATTATGTAAACTAATAGGAAGCCTCCAAAGTGTATCTTGAACATAAGAATGATTTAAAGTAGGTCTAGGTGGAGACCAGCCAACACTGTGCCAAATAATAGGATATTTAGCCTGAGCATAGAGAGAATTAAGCTGAATAAGTGTAATTTCCTGAATGAGAACATGCTGGAGATATACTCACAGCAACAGCGATAAGAGCCAACATTGCTGCAGTCAGGTTAGGACCTGTTACTGGCAGCATGGCTTGCTGGACTTGTTTTTCTGAATCCTGACACAACTTTTTTATCTGACCCCAAGTTGGATGTCTGGCTTCCCTAGTTCAGGGTGTTGGCCTGATCACTGTCATCTTCAGTGTCAGACCCTGGAACTGCATCACTGGTGGCTCAACATCCCACAGGAATTTTTTTTTTCTTTTCTGGGTTCATGGTACGGCTTCAGTCATCGGGCGGGTATCCAAAGTGGTGCTTGTCTGTCACCTGGGGAAACACAAGCATAACCTCTTCCCCATGTTAATAAAGTACCCATTGTCCATTCATTAGTTAGCATGTCCTTCCACCATATAGGAGGTGCTTTATGGAAATAATGTTTCAATGTTGTCTTTTCAGCTGGAAAATGTCATTCTGCAGCAGTGCCACCCAGTTTTTCATAAAAATTTAGAAAATTTAAAGTAAATAAAGCTTTTGATAATCGTTCATGGAGAGTTCCATCATCTCCCCCTTTTTGTTTTGTTAACATTGTTTTTAAAGTATGATGGGCAAGCTCAACAATAGCTTGTCCTTGGGGATTATAAGGAATACCAGTGGTATGACAAATGCCCCAAGTTGTAGTAAGAGTAGCAAATTTTGCAGATGTATAGGCTGGGCCATTATTGGTTTTTAAAGCATGGGGCAAGCCCATAGAGGCAAAACAGGCAAAAAGGGGAGTACGAACATGTCAAAATGTTTCACCGGTTTGTGCTGTGGCCCAAAAAAAGCCAGAGTACGTGTCAATGAACAGTGGCTAAGTGGCCAAAGGAAGGGATATGAGTAACATCCATTTGCCATAAATCATTGGGGGCTAGACCATGAGGGTTAACACCAGGATCCTGCAAAGGTGGAGCAGTAAGGAGTTGACAATTAGGACAAGAAGAAACAATATCTTTAGCTTGTGTTCTAGTAAGGGAAAATGGAGTCATGAGTCCTTGCACATTAAGATGAGTAAGCGAGTGAAAATGAGAAGCTTCTGAAATAACAAGCAGTAATAATTTATCCACAGCAGCATTGCCAGCTGCTAAAGGGCCTGGGAGGTTGGTATGGGAATGAATATGGGTAATATAAAAAGGAGCTACACAAACATGAATAGCTGATTGTAACTCAAGAAAAAGGTTAAATAAACAAGGAGGCAACTGTTGCTTAATGGATGCTGTTTCAATTTTACTAGCTACATGAACAACATAGGCAGAATCAGATAAAATATTAACAGCCTCAGGAAAATCTGTTAAGACAGCTATTACAGCAGCCAGTTCAGCTTGCTGGGCAGAGAAATGAGGAAGATCTAAAACTTTGGACTTAGGGCCAGTATAGGCAGCTCGACCTTTAGATGACCCATCAGTAAAAACAATGGGAGCATTGATTAAAGGCTCACAAGAAGTATACTTAGGCAGTATCCATTGTGTATGTCGAATGAACTGGAAAAGATCATTTTTGGGGTAATGATTATCCAGTTGGCCAACATAATCAGCTAGAGCAATTTGCCAAGCTAGATGTTGTTGCAAAATAACAGAGTTCTTTAGCAGTTACAGGGAGCACAATTAAATGAAGGTCAAAACCATTGAGTTGTTTTGCCTTTTTTTCTGGCTTGAGCAACTAAAGTAGCTAAGAGATCTAGATAAGGGGAAATGGATTTTATGGAAGAGTTGGGCAAGAAGATCCATTCTACAAGCTTATCATTTTGCAAAAGCAAGCCTGTGGGGGATTTGGGAGTGGAAAAGGTAAGTAGAGATAAATGTTGTGTAGGATCAACATGGGATATCTGAGCTTGTTGAACTTTAGCTTCCACTAATTGTAATTCCTTCTCTGCAGCTGAAGTTAAAGACCTAGGGCTGTTTAATTTAGAATTCCCACAAAGGAGAGAAAATAGGTCGGAAAGCTCATCATTGGCTATATCTACTTTGGGGCAAAGCCAATTAATATCTCCTAGTAATTTTTGTAAATCTTCTAAGGTAGTGACAGCATCTCTGCAGAGTTGCACCTTTTGGGGTTGAATTGTAAGTCTATTGATACTAGAACCCAAATACTGCACAGGCAAAGTGCGTTGCACTTTGTCAGTAGCAATATGCAATCCTACATCCTGTAAAGCTTTTTGAACAGCGTAGAACAAAGCTTCTACTTCAGTCTCCTGAGGTGCAGAGCACAAAGTATCATCCATATAATGGATTATATAAGCTTTAGGAAAATTTAAATAGACAGGCTGTAAGGCACGGTCGACATAATATTGACATATTGTAGGACTATTTAGCATACCTTGTGGTAAAACCTTCCACTGATATTGTTTAGAAGGGGTTTTATTGTTAAGGGACAAAATAGTAAAAGCAAAATTTTCCTTATCTTGATCAGCTAAAGGGATGGAAAAGAAGCAGTCTTTAATATCAATGACCACTAAAGCCCAGTTTTCAGGAATCATGCTAGGATTGGGGAGCCCAGGTTGTAAAGGTCCCATGGGCTGAATGACAGCATTAACACCTCTTAGGTCAGTTAACATTCTCCATTTTCCTAATTTTTTCTTTATTGGGAACACAAGAGAATTCCAAGGACTAAAAGACTCTTCAATATGCTGCAAGGACAATTGTTCTTGAACCAATTCATGTAAAGCCTCTAATTTTTCTTTTGTAAGCGGCCACTGCTCTACCCCTACCAGTTTTGTTGTAGTCCATACTAATGGGACACATTGGGGAGGCAAATGAACAGTGGCCACCACTAAAAAGGTTTATATCCTAAACTAAATTGATCACATTTTGGTGAGACTTGTATGGGTGAAGGGGTACCTTGCAAAAGTACGCCAAGCCCATGGCTAGGGACATACCCCATATTTGCCATCATGTTGTGGCTTTGAATACTGTACACTCCACTAGGAGGAGGGATATGTACAGTAGCACCCCATTGTTCAAGTAGGTCTCTGCCCCAAAGATTAAGAGGCAGAGCAGCCACATAAGGTTGTAGAGTGACCTTCTGTCCCTCAGGGCCAAAGCAAGGCAAACTGTGAACACTTTGCATAAGTCCCTGAGGGGAGCCTAGGCCCACAACAGTAATTCATGCCTCTTGCAATGGCCAATGTCAGGGCCAATGTTGTTGACTAATAATAGAGAGATCTGTGCCCGTATCTATAAGCCCAGTAAAGCTATGCCCATGAATTGTAAGAGTACACATAGGGCGCAGCTCCTGCAGAGCCTCTGTGAGAAAAATTCCTGCCTTGTCTGTGCTACTGAAACTTCTATTTTTCCAGTTTTTAGAGGAGGAACCAACAGGTACATAAGGTAATAATAAGAGTTGAGCAATTCTTTTGCCTTTATGGGCAGTCCATGGAATAGAAGAAGACATGACCACCTGAATTTCCCCAGTATAGTCAGAGTCAATGACTCCAGTGTGTACATGAACACCCTTAAGATTGAGAGAACTGCATCCAAGCAAAAGACCCACTGTCCCTTTAGGTATGGGGCCATAATAGCCGGTGGGGACCTTAACAGGATTATTGGGGAGAAGACATACCTCAGTATTGGCAGCGAGGTCTACTGCTGTGCTCCCTGCTGTAGCTGGGGAAAGCTCCAAGACGGAGGGCTTGGAGTTGGTGGAGGGACAGCACATGGCCTCTAGATCTCCACACCATCTGGCTTCTGCCAGACCCTGCTGTATGCCAGAGAGGCGGGCAGGTTTAACGACCGGGGTACAGCTATGCTCAGAAAGAGGCAGCAGAGAAGGTGGAGGCCATTCATCTAAACAAGGAGCAGAAGGAGGTTGTGGGCATTGACAAGAATAAAAAACTTTAGCAGGTTTTACAGGATCTTTATCATCCTTCTCATCTTCAGAAAGAGAATCAGGACTAGGACTATCACTAGATTCCCTGTCCTCCTCATCATCATCAGTTTTTAGAGGCTCAAGAACAGACTTAATTAAAGACCATGTAGACCAAATAGTAGCAGGTAAATTAGCTCCTTGCATATGTTTTTGTTTCAATTCCTTACCTACCTGATCCCAGTCATGCAATTCAAGGGAGCCAAGGGTAGGGAACCAAGAGCAGTATTATTCAATAACCTGCAGCAATTCTAAGATTTGTGACTCCCCCACCTTGACACCGCTGGCCCGCAGCAGCTGCCATAAGAGGGAAATATAGGAAACATATTTATTGTGCCCTTCAGCATTACCCATTACCCTGCTTATAATGCTTGGGGTTGTTCTACAAGGAACGCATACAAAAGACAGCTGTTACCTCCACCTGAGTTCCAGCGCCGCTGTACCTCAGTCGTTCAAGCGATTCTTCTGTCAGGAACCAGGTCCGGTTCTTTGAGCCCCACATTGGGCGCCACTTGTTACTGACAGGGCAGCGCAGGAATGAGACACAGACACAATGTTAAGAATTAAGGGAGCAGAGGGCCCACTGCATCTCATGCTAAGTGGACGATAATGCACCTTTGCTCCAGTTATTTATTTCAGAAGATAAGAGAGTATATGCTAAATGTCCTAAGGCACGGGAGAGCCCACCAGATACCTATATTTACATCCTGTTGCATATCAGAAGGAACAGTCTAGGTTTAGGACAATGGTAAACGTTGTCGTCATAGTCACAAGACACATATCTTTACAAGGTGTGCCTGCACGGCGTTCCACGCAGGCCTGCAGCTTAGCATTCCAAGCCACCACCCTAGATACACCTCAGGCAACATGGAAGACTCGGTTTCCCACACCTTTTGGTCAAGAAGGTATTCTCCATCCCATGATGCCAGGTCTATATTCCACCCCAGGAGTCATATTCCATGTTTCCTGGGAGATTCACTTCCCTGAGTGTCAGATCCCACACAGAGGGGAGGGCAGTGAATACATGTGCCAAGTTGGCTTAGCTAGAGAGACAGGGCCACATCTGAGCAACAAAGAGGCATTCAGGAGGAGGCTCTTAGGCACAATTATAGGGAGGCCTAGTCTCTCCTTTGCAGCAACAGTCTTCCCAAGGGCAAGTCCTGTGGTAGAGGGCTCAGCCCATAAAACCACCAGTCACCTAGGTCTGTGAGCACATCAACCATTGAGTTGGGGAAGCCCAATACCCCTGCATTCTCCACCAGCTCCTCAAGGGGGATCTGCATATTTTTTCATTGTTTTTTTTTTTCTTTTTTTTTTATTAAATTCAGTTTTATTGAAATACATTCACACACCATACAATCATCCATGATATACAATCCACTGTCCACAGTATGATAACATAGTTATGCGTTCATCACCACAATCTATCTCTGAACATTTTCCTTACATCAGAAAGAACCAGAACAAGAATAAAAAATAAAAGTGAAAAAAGAACACCCAAATCATCCCCCCATCCCACCCCATTTGTCCTTTAGTTTTTATCCCCATTCCTCCACTCATCCATACACTAGATAAAGGGGGTGTGATCCACAAGGTCTTCACAATCACACTGTCACCCCTTGTAATCTACATTATTATATAATTGTCTTCAGGAGTTCAGACTGCTGGGTTGGAGTTTGGTAGTTTCAGGTATTTACTTCTAGCTATTCCAATACATTAAAGCCTAAGAGGTGTTATCTATATAGTGCATAAGAATGTCCACCAGAGTGACCTCTCAACTCCATTTGGAATCTCTCAGCCACTGAAACTATTTCGTCTCATTTTGCATCCCCCTTTTGGTCAAGAAGATACTCTCAGTCCCACGATGCTGGGTCCACATTCACCCCCGGGAGTCATACTCTGCGTTGCCAGGGAGATTTACACCCCTGGGAGTCAGGTCCCACGTAGGGGGGAGGGCAGCGAGTCATTGTTTTTTTTTTTTAATTAACTCTTTTTTTAAAAAATCATCTATATAAAAAAATTAAAAAAAAGACATACAATAAAAAAAAACATTTCAAACAAACCATAACAAGGGAGTAAGAAAAAGACAACTAACCTAAAATAACTACTTTACTTCCAACATGTTCCTACTCTACCCCAAGAAAATAACCTAATATAGCAACATTTCTGTGAACTTGTTCCTACCATACCCATCAGAAATTAACAGACCATAGTCATTCTTGTGCATTCCCAGAATGTTAAATTTACCCATGATAGCTTATCTGTTCTTACTGGGTTATCATTCCCCCTTCCTTAATTGCTCTCTTTCACTAGTAACCCTACATTCTATATTATAAACCATTTGTTTTACATTTTTCAATGTTCACATCAGTGGTAGCATTTAATATTTCTCTTTTTGTGCCTGGCTTATTTTGCTCAGCATTAGGTCTTCAAAGTTCATCCATGTTGTCATATGTTTCATGATATCATTCCTTATTACAGCCATGTAGTATTCCATTGTGTGCATATACCACATTTTATTTATCCACTCATCTGTTGAAGGACATTTGGGTTTTTTCCATCTCTTGGAAATTTTGATTAATGCTGCTATGAACTTTGGCATGGAGATGTCTGTTCATGTCACTGCTTTCAGATCTTCCGGGTACATACCGAGAAGTGCAATTGCTGGATTGAGAGGTAACTCTATATCTAGTTTTCTAAGGAACTGTCAGACTGACTTCCAGAGGGGCTGAACCATTATACAGTCCCACCAGTAATGAATAAGAGTTCCAGTTTCTCCACATCCTCACCAGCATTTGTAGTTTCCTGTTTGTTTAATGGCAGCCATTCTAATTGGTGTGAGATGGTATCTCATTGTGGTCTTAATTTGCATCTCTCTAATAGCTAGTGAAGCTGAACATTTTTCATGTGTTTCTTGGCCATTTGTGTTTCCTCTTCAGAGAACTGTCTTTTCATATCTTTTCCCATTTTATAATTGGGCTGTCTGCACTATTGTCACTGAGTTGTAGGATTTCTTTATATATGCAAGATATCAGTCTCTCTTCAGATACATCATTTCCAAAAATTTTTCCCCATTGAGTTGACTGCCCCTTCATCTTTTTGAGAAATTCCTTTGAGGTACAGAAACTTCTAAGCTTGAGGAGTTCCCATTTATCTATGTTTTCTTTTGTTGCTTGTGCTTTGTGTGTAAAGTCTAGGAAGTGGCCACCTAAGACAAGGTCTTGAAGATGTTTCCCTTCATTATCTTCTAGGAGTTTTATGGTACTGTATTTTATATTGAGATCTTTGATCCACTTTGAGTTAATCTTTGTGTAGGGTGTGAGGTAGGGATCCTCTTTAATCCTTTTGGATAGAGATATCCAACTCTCCCAGCCCCATTTGTTGAAAATACTTTTATGTCCCAGTTCAGTGTCTTTGGGGGTCTTATCAAAGGTCAGTTGGCTGTAGATCTTGGGGTCTATCTCTGAATTCTCAATTCAATTCCATTGTTCAATGTGTCTTTGTGGCAGTACCATGCTGTTTTGACAACTGTCACTTTATAATAAGCTTCAAAGTCAGGGACTGTAAGTCCTCCCAGTTCGTTTTTCTGTTTTAGAGTGTCTTTAGGAATTTGAGGCATCTTCCCTTTCCAAATAAATTTGATAACTAGCTTTTCCAAGTCTGCAAAGTAGGTTGTTGGAATTTTGATTGGGATTGCATTGAATCTGTTGATGAGTTTGGGTAGAATTGACATCTTAATGACATTTAGCCTTCCTATCCATGAACATGGAATATTTTTCCATCTTTTAACGTCCTCTTCTATTTCTTTTAGTAGAGTTATGTAGTTTTCTTTGTATAGGTCTTTTACATCTTTGGTTAAGTTTATTCCTAGGTACTTGATTTTTTTTAGTTGCTATTGAAAATGTTATCTTTTTCTTGAGTGTCTCTTCAATTTGCTCATTTCTAGCGTATGGAAACATTACTGACTTATGTGCATTAATCTTGTATCCTGCTACTTTGCTAAATTTGTTTATTAACTCTAGTAGCTGTATCATTGATTTCTCAGAGTTTTCCAGATATAAGATCATATCTTCTGCAAACAATGACAGTTTTGCTTCTTCCTTTCCACTTCGAATGCCTTTTATTTCTTTGCCTTGTCAGATTGCCCTGCTAGCACTTCCAGCACAATGTTGAATAACAGTGGTGACAGCGGGCATCCTTGTCTTGTTCCTGATCTTAGAGGGAAGGTTTTCAGTCTCTCAACATTAAGTACTATGATGGCTGTGGGTTTTTCATATATGCTCTTTAACATATTGAGGAAGTTTCCTTCAATTCCTACCTTTTGAAGTGTTTTTATCAAAAAGGATGTTGGATTTTGTCAAATGCTTTTTCAGCATCCATTGATTATTATTATTGTTAATGTTTTGTAATTCATTGATTTTCTTATGTTGAACCACCCTTGCATGCCTGGAATGAACCCCAGGTGGTCATGGTGTATGAATTTTTTAATGTCTTTGGATTCAATTTGCAAGGATTTTGTTGAGAATTTTTGCATGTGTATTCATTATGGAAGTTGGCCTGTAGTTTTCCTTTTTTGTAGCATCTTTGCCTGGTTTTGGTATTAGACTGATGTTAGCATCATAAAATGCATTAGGTATTGTTCCCTTTTCTTCAATGTTTTGAAAGAGTTTAAGTAAGATTGGTGTCAGTTCTTTTTGGAAAGGTTGTTAGAATTCCCCTTTGAAGCCATCTGGCCCCAGGCATTTATTTGTGGGAAGCTTTTGACGACTGATTGGATCTCTTTGCTTGTGATTCCTTCGTTGAGGTCTTCTATTTCTTCTCTGGTCAGTCTAGATTGTGCATGTGTTTCCAGGAAATTGTCCATTTCCTCAACATTATCCAGTTTGTTGGCATACAGTTGTTCATAGTATCCTCTTATAATTTTTTTAATTTCTTCAGAATTCACAGTGATGTCACCTTTCTCATTCATTATTTTGTTTATATGGGTCTTCTCTGTTTTTCCTTTTTCAGTCTAGCCATGGGTGTTCTAGTTTGCTAATGCTGCAGAATGCAAAACACCAGAGATGGATAGGCTTTTACAAAATGGGGGTTTATTTCGCTACACAGTTACAGTCTTAAGGCCACAAAGCGTCCAAGGCAACACATCAGCAACCGGGCACCTTCACCGGAGGATGGCCAATGGCCTCTGGAAAACCTCTGTTAGCTAGGAAGGCAGCTGGCATCTGCTCCAAAGCTCCGGCCTCAAAACGGCTTTCTCCCAGAACGTTCCTTTCTAGCAAGCTTGCTTCTCTTCAAAACGTCACTCACAGCTGCACTCCGTTCAGTCTCTTTGAGTCAGAATGTTTTATATGGCTCCACTGATCAAGGCCCACCCTGAATGCGTGGGGTCACACCTCCATGGGAGTATCCCACCAAAGTCACCACCCACAGCTGGGTGGGGCACATTCCAAGCAAATCTAACCAGCACCAAAACATCTGTCCCACAAGACCACAAAGATAACGGCATTTGGGGGACACAATACATTCAAACCGGCACAATGGGCTTGTCAATCTTGTTGATCTTCTCAAAGAACCAACTTTTGGTGTTATTTATTCTCTCTTGTTTTTTGTGCTCTATGTCATTTATTTCTGCTTTAATCCTTGTTATTTCTTTTCTTCTACTTGGTTTAGGATTGGTTTACTGTTCATTTTCTAGGTTCTTCAGTTCATCCATTAGTTCTTTGGTTTTAGCTCTTTCTTCCTTTTTGATGTATGCATTTACTGCTATAAATTTCCCCCTCAGTACCGCTTTTGCTGTATCCCATAGGTTTTTGTATGCTGTGTTCTCATTTTCATTCATCTCTATATACTCAACAATTTCTATTGCTATTTCTTCTTTCACCCACTGATTGTTTAGGAGCATGTTGTTTAACCTCCAGTTATTTGTGAATTTTCTAAGTCTCTCACACTTATTGACTTCTAATTGTATTCCATTGTGGTCAGAGAATGTGCTTTTAATAATTAAAATTTTTTTAAAAATTTATCTAGGCTTGTTTTATGTCCCAGCATATGATCTATTCTGGAGAAAGTTCCATGAGCACTAAAGAAGAATGTGTATCCTGGTGATTTGGGATGTAATGTTCTGTATATGTCTGTTAAATACAGTTCATTTATCAGATTTTTTAGGTTTTCAATTTTCTTATTCGTCTTCTGTCTGGTTGATCTATCTATAGGAGAGAGTGATGTGTTGAAGTCTCCCACAATTATTGTGGAAACATCAATTGCTTCCTTTAGTTTTGCCAATGTTTGTCTCAGGTATTTTGTGGCATCTTGATTGGGTCAGCAAACATTTATGATTGTTATTTCTTCTTATTGAATTGCCCCTTTTATTGGTATGTAGTAGCCTTCTTGTCTCTCATAACATCCTCTCATTTATAATCTATTTTATCTGAGATTAATATTGCTACTCCTGCTTTCTTTTGGCTGTACCTTGCATGAAATATTTTTTCCATCTTTTCACTTTCAATTTCTTTGTGTCCCTGTGTCTAAGATGAGTCTCTTGTATGCAACATATTGATGGTTCATTTTTTTATCCATTCTGTCAATCTATGTCTTTTGATTGGGGAGTTTAATCCATTTACATTCAGTGTTATTACTGTAAAGGCATTTCTTGAATCAGCCATCTTATCCTTTGGTTTATGTTTGTCATATATATTTTTACCTCTCTCTCATCATGTCCTTCAGTGTACCCATACTGAATCTCTTTAGTGCTGAACCTTTCTCCATATCTCTCTCTCCTTTCTTTGTTTCTCTGTCAGTAGGGCTCCCATTAGTATCTCAAGTAGAGCAGGTCTCTTGTTAGCAAATTCTCTCAGCATTTGTTTGTCTGTGAAAAATTTAAGCTCTCCCTCAAATTTGAAGGAGAGCTTTTCTGGATAAAGAATTCTTGGTTGGCAATTTTTCTATCTCAGAATTTAATATATGTCATGCCACTGCCTTCTTGCCTCCATGGTGGCTGAGTAGTCACTACTTAGTCTTATGTTGTTTCCTTTGTATGTGGTGAATTGCTTTTCTCTTGCTGCTTTCAGAACTTGCTTCTCTTCCATATTTGAGAGTGTGATCAGAATATGTCTTGGAGTAGATTTATTTGGATTTATTCTATTTAGAGTTTGCTGGGCATTTATAATTTGCGTATTTATAGTGTTTAGAAGATTTGGGAAGTTTTCCCCAACAATTTCTTTGAATACTCTTTCTAGACCTTTACCCTTCTCTTCCCCTTCTGGAACATCAATGAGTCTTATATTTGGACATTTTAAATTATCTATCTTATCCCTGAGGTCCATTTCATTTTTTTAGATTTTCTTACCCATTCTGTCTTTTGTTCTTCCATTTTCCATTCTGTCATCCTCCAGGTCACTGATTTGCTGTTCAGCTTCCTCTAGTCTTGTACAATGAGTATCCAGAATCTTTTAAATTTGGTCAACAGTTTCTTTTATTTCCATATGATTGTCTGTTTTTTTATTTACTCTTGCAGTTTCTTCTTTATGCGCTTCTAGGGTGTTCTTCATGTCCTTTATACCCTGTGCCATGCTCCTGTTGTTTGCCTTTAGTTCTTTGATTAATTGCTCCAAGTACTGCGCATCCTCTGAACTTTTGATTTGGGTGTTTGGGCTTGGGTTATCCATATTGTCTGTTTTTTTCATATGCTTTAAAATATTTTGTTGTTTTTGGCTCTTGGCATTTGCTTAACTTGAAGGGTTCTTTTAGGATATGTATACTGATTCAAACCCTTATCTCTAATTTGTCAGATATATAGCTTCGTGGAATACAGTTTCTCTATCTCACAAGCAGGTGGTATCTGTGAGCCACCTATTCCCCTCAAGCAAATTCTCCCCCACTTTGCCTTTGTGGTGAGTGGGTGTGTGAGTCTTGTGGGTCCAACTGGCACACCACGCTCACGTGTGTAGTTGGTGTTGCGAGCCCTGCATATGTGGTGTGTGTCTGAGCAGTTAGGGAAGGGGGGGGGTGCCTTTAATAATCAAATCTCCCAGGTGTTCCTGGAGATTTAAGGCTGTTGCAATGGTCTAATCCTTCAGTTCAACCTTGCCACATTTTTTCTCTGTCACTGACCCACAAGTCCTTGATATTTGTGTATGGTCCCTGGGACTTGCATGTGGGTCCCTCTTCCATGCTGTGCACTCATAGGTCCTCTGCTGAGGGACAATCGTGCTACATCACAGGTGAGTGCCATCCCCCAAGGGAGGTTCTGGGCTGCAGGGCTGTGTAGGGGCATTCCCAGTCTGCCAAAAGGATGGTGAATGGGGCATGTTAATTTCCCCCCTTTTCACACTGCTCTGCCTTCCCAGGTCTGGGACAATTAGCTGAGGGTGCAGCAAAGATTATTGTTCACACCCAATATTGTGGTGTGTGCATGTGTTGTTGGAAACACTTCCCATCACACTGGGTTGTTTGGTACAGCTCTGGGCTGTGGTGGTGGCACTGGAAGGGAGACTTCCCAGCCCACTGGGAAGATGTCTGTAAGGGGACACCCCCCCTTTTCTTGGGAGGTTGTGGTGTTCAGTGAATTTTCTCAGCCACTGGACTTATTGCCTTTTGTCTCAGAGCTCTCTTAGCTCTGCTCTTGTCTGGGCCCAAATTGGAATTCTTTGAGGCTTTCTGTAATAGGCTTCTTAGAGTAATCATTTTAGAAAAACAGAAAAAGTTTTAAAAAAAAATAAGGGACCTCTTTTGCAGATCTAATGTGCTACTGAAATGCTGAGATAAGGAGATTAGGGCCATTAAGGAACAATCAAGAAAGCAGAGAAACCAGCTTTTCAGACAAGGAAACTCACTGTCTGGGTTTGTACATGAGCCTGACTCTGCATCAGCCCTGCCCTTCCCCATTCTATGTTCACCAGAACTCCAAAAAGTCTCTGTTTTTATTTTTGGGGTTTTTTTTTTTTGCTGTTTTTCCTAGCCCTATCTCCTCTCTGCCAGTCTGACTGCTCCTGGATTCTCCAGTGTCTGGTTTCTGTCTATCTATATTTGAAATTTGGATCAGCAGACTGAGGTTTCAAGAAGAGCGACAACCGCAGTTCTCCCTCGTTCCCAGCACCCATGGCCCGTCCTCCCACAGGACTGAGCCTGGAAGGGAGGGTCACAGGTCCCCTAGCTGCAAGAACTTACAGATTTCACTGATCTCAGCTTTTCCACACATTCATGAGTATTGTGTGAAGTATGCCAAAGTCAAATTGCTCTCCAGTGTCTGGTCCATGCAGTTCCTGGCTTTCTACCTACTGCCCTGGAGGATTAACTAAAGCCTATACCTCACCACTCCACCATCTTGCCCTAACACTATTTCTTCTTTAACACACTGTTTAGGAGTGTGTTGTTTAACCTTCAAGTATCTAAATTTTCTAAATCTCTGATGGTTATTGACTTCTAATTGTACTCCATTGTGGTCAGAGAATGTGCTTTGAATAATTTCAATTTTTTTTTAAATTTATTGAGAATTGTTTTATGTCCCAGCATATGGTCTATTCTGGAGAAAGTTCTGTGAGCACTAGAGAAGATTGTGTATCCTGGTGATTTGGGATGTAATGTTCTGTATATGTCTGTTAAATACAATCCATTTATCAGATTGTTTAGGTTTTCAATTTCCTTATTTGTCTTCTGTCTGGTTGATCTATCTATAGGAGAGAGTAATGTGTTGAAGTCTCCCACAATTATTGTGGAAACATCAATTGCTTCCTTTAGTTTTGCCAGTGTTTCTCTCATGTATTTTGTGGCACCTTGATTGGGTGCATAAACATTTATTGTTGTTATTTCTTCTTGTTGAATTGCACCTTTTATTAGTATGTAGTGGCCTTCTTTGTCTCTCATAACATCCTTTCATTTAAAGTCTATTTCATCTGAGATTAATATTGTTACTCCTGCTTTCTTTTGGCTGTAGCTTGCATGAAATATTGTTTTCCATCCTTTCACTTTCAATTTCTTTGTGTCCCTGCTTCTAAGATGAGTATCTTCTATGCAACATATTGACGGTTCATTTTTTTGGTGCATTTTGCCAATCTATGTCTTTTGATTGGGGAGTTTAATCCATCTACATTCAATGTTATTACTATGAAGGCATTTCTTGAATCAGCCATCCTATTCCTTGATTTATGTTAGTTATATTTTTCCCTCTCTCTCTTAATGTCCTTTTGTGTACCCATACTGAAGCTCTTTAGTGCTGAACATTTCTCCATATCTCTCTCTCCTTTCTTTGTTTCTCTGTTGGTAGGGCTCCTTTTAGTATCTCAAGTAGGGCAGGTGTCTTGTTAGCAAATTCTCTCAGCATTTGTTTGTCTGTGAAAAATTTAAGCTCTCCTCAAAATTTGAATGAGATCTTTACTGGATAAAGAATTCTTGGTTGACAATTTTTCTGTCTTAGAATTCCATATATGTCATGTCACTGCCTTCTCGCCTCCATGGTGGCTCTGATTAGTCACTACTTAGTCTTATGCTGTTTCCTTTGTAAGTGGTGAATTGCTTTTCTCTTGCTGCTTTCAGAACTTTCTCCTTCTCTTCAGTATTTGACAATCTGGTCAGAATATGTCTCCGAGTGGGTTTATTTGAATTTATTCTATTTAGATTTCACTGGGCATTTATGATTTGTGTATTTATGTTGTTTAGAAGTTTTGGGAACTTTTCCCCAACAATTTCTTTGAATACTCTTCCTAGACTTTTACCCTTCTCTTCCCCTTCTGGAACACCAATGATTCTTACATTTGGATGTTTTATGTTATCTATCATATCCCTGAGGTCTGTTTTGATTTTTTAGATTTTTTCTCCATTCTTTCTTTTGTTCTTCCATTTTCCATTCTGTCCTCCTCGAGGTCACTGATTCACTGTTCAGCTTCCTCTAGTCTTGTACTGTGAATATCCAGAATCTTTTTAATTTGATCCACAGTTTCTTTTATTTCCATAAGATCATCTGATTTTTTATTTACTCTTGCTATTTCTTCTTTATGCCCTTCTAGGGCTTTCTTCATGTCCTTTATATCCTGTGCCATGCTGTCATTGTTTGTCTTTAGTTCTTTGATTAATTGCTCCAATTTCTGTGTCTCTTCTGATCTTTTCATTTGGGTGTTTGGGTTTGGGTTATCCATATTGTCTGGTTTTTTCATATGCTTTAAAATTTTCTGTTGCTTTTGTCCTCTTGGCATTTGCTTGACTTGATAAGGTTTTTTTTAGATATGTAAGCTGATTCAAACACTTAATCTCTAAATTTTCAGATCAACAGCTTGGTGGAGTACACTTTGTCTAACTAACCAGCAGGTGGCATTCCTGAGGCACCTATTCCCCTTAAGCCAGTTCTTGCCAATTTTGTTTTTGTGGTGAGTGGGGGTGTGAGTCTTGTTGGGGTCCAATTGATGCACCAAGTTTGCCTTTGTAATTGGTGCTGCCCACCCTGAATGTGGGGTGTGTTTTCTGGGCAGTTAGCAGGGGAGGGCAGCTTTAATAATTGAATCTCCCAAGTGTTCCTGGAGATTTAAAGCTATTGCAATAATCTAATCCTTCAGTTCAGTCTCACTGCAGTTTGTCTCTGCCACTGACCCACAAGTCCTTGGTATTGGTGTATGGTCCCTGGGACTTGCGAGTGTCTCCCTTTTCCAAGCCGTGTCCTCCTAGGGCCTCTGCTGAGGGGACTGTGCTATGTCACAGGTGAGTGCCATTCCTCAAGGGAAGTTCTGCGTTGCAGGGCCGTGTAGGGTTTTTCCCATCCTGCTGAAAAGATGGCTGAATGGGGCATGTTAATTTCCCCCTTTTTGCACAGCTCTGCCTTCCTAGGTCCAGGACAATTAGCTGCGTGTGTGCAAAAGGCTATTGTCCATACCAGATATTGTGGTGTGTGTACGTGTTGCCAGAAACACTCCCCATCACACTGGGTTGTTTGGCACAGCTCTGGGCTGTGGATCTGGCACTGGGTAGGAGTGTTCCCAGCCCACTGAGAAGATGGTTGTAAGGGGACACCCCCCTTTTCTTTGGAAATTATGGTGTTTAGCAAGTTTACTCAGCCACTAGACTTATTGCTTTGTCTTTCAGAGCTATCTTAGCTCTGCTCTTGTCTTGACTTGCCCAAATTGCAAGTCTTTGAGGCTTTCTGTAATGGGCTTCTTAGAGTAATTGTTTTAGAAGTAGAGAAATAGGTAAAAAAAAAAAAAGAAAAGAAAAAGAAGGGCCCTCCTTGCAGATCTAATGGGCTATTGAAATGCTAAGAGCCAAGGAGTTTAGGACCATTGAGGAACAATCAAGAAAGCAGAGACACCAGCTCTTCAGACAAGGGGCCTCACCCTCTGGATTTGCATATTCACCTGATTCTGTTTGAGCCCTGCCCTTCTCTGTATTATGTTCACCTGAACTCCAGAAAGTCTTTGTTTTTATTTTTGGGTTTTTTTTTTTTTGCTGTTTTTCCTAGCCCTATCTCCTCTCTGCCAGGCTGACTGCTCCCAGATTCTCTGGTGTCTGGTCTCAGTCTATGTATGTTTGGAGTTTTTGATCAGCAGTCTGAGTTTTCAATCAGAGCTACATCTGCAGTTCTCCCTCATGGTTCCCAGCACTGACGACCCCTCCTCCCATGGTACTGTGCCTGGCAGGGATGGGCATGGGTCCCCTGGCCATGAGAAATTACAGATTTCACTGATCTCAGCTGTTCCACATGTTTGTGAGTGTTGTATGAAGCATGCCCAAAGACAAATTCCTATTCGGTGTCCAGTCCATGCAGTTCCTGCCTTTCTACCTACTGCCCTGTAGGGGTAACTAAAGCCTACACCTCACTGCTCCACCATCTTGCCCTGCCCCTCCCCTCCCTTATTTTCAAATGTGAGTTTTGCCAGATATAGAATTCTTGATTGGCAATTTTTTGCTTCCAGCCATTTAAATGTGTCTTCCCACTGCCTACATGACTTCATGGTTTCTGATGAGAAATCAGCACTTAAACTTATTGAGGCTCCCTTGTATGTAACTCATTGTTTCTCTCTTGTGGCTTGCAGAATTTTTTTATCTTTGACATTCAACAGTTTGATTATAACATGGCATGGGGTGAGCCTATTTGGGTTTGTCCTGTTTGCAGTTCCTTGAGCTTCTTGGATGTGTATATTCATGTCTTTCATTAAATTTGAGATATTTTCAGCCATTATTTCTTTGAATATTCTCTCTTCCCCTTTCTTCCTTTCATCTCCTTCTGGGATGTCCACAATACATATATTTGTACATTTGATG
Organism: Choloepus didactylus; assembly: GCF_015220235.1. NCBI lineage: Eukaryota > Metazoa > Chordata > Mammalia > Pilosa > Megalonychidae > Choloepus > Choloepus didactylus. The sequence continues at coordinate 158,864,240 of NC_051334.1, read as the reverse complement.
GTGTCCAGCTCCAGTTGTTATTTAAAACCATTTATTTTTATGATTTGATATCATTCCATATCTCTCTGAGGAAAGAAATCAGACTTATATAAAGGTCTTATTTTGATTTCTCTATTAAATTTGTCTTCTCTAACTTAAATTCTTTCATTTATTAAAGCTTGCTGTTTTTCTTCAATGGTGTTAGTTTTTTGTAAATGTTTGACAGTTGTTGTCTGCCATGACTATCAAAATTTTGCATGCTTCCTTGGCATCCATCTCACTTTGGCTAAGCCACTTGCCTCAACACTGTCCTTTGTCCTAGTTAAGCAGCTTGCCAGCTCTGGGGCATAAACTACCTAGAGTTCAAACTCCTATCTGTGATCACCATCCACACCACACACATGCCTCACCCAGAATGCACATCTGTCTCCAAATTATAAGCTAACTGTCCCAACTGCTCTTGGACTCTCAGTACCTTTCCCTTTTTGTGCATGTTTGCTTTAAATTAATCAATCCTTGACTCCCATGAGAAATCTACTAACCTCCACCTCTGGACAACACAATAAATGCACAAGCTCATGGACCCTTCTCACTCTGCTTGTGTGCTCCCCACCTGCTTGTTGAGTCATCTAACCTGATGGTGCTTCCCTCATGGCACCCCTCTCTCTCTCTGGGACCTGTGAGTAGCAAATTATGTTTTCTCATGCATTTATAACCTCAATTTCCCATTGTGTTGCAACTTGACCCCTCTTCCCAGACTCAAATTTACAATCCAACTTAATTAATTCAGAACAAGTGGCACAGTGAGTGGGTGCATTGGTCACAACCATGGGGAACTGATGCATAATGCCTTTTGGCTGCTCTTGGTTTACTAGGTGGCTGTCTCAGATAGCTAATACTATTAGGGAAGGGTCCATGGCTTGCTGACAGCTATCCGTGCTGCTTTGCACTATTGCATGTTGCCTCTGTTGGATGTTGCCTAAGCTTTACACTTCAAATTCATGGCCCTGTAGATATGAGTTCTCCCGAGGATCTTCAAATGGCCAACCATAGTCTGGCAAGAAGGGAAATCCTGTGGTTTCTAGTGCTCCCCCAGAAAGGGAATGACTGGCATCAGATGACACTGACACTGAGCAACATTGGCTACCTAGCAAAGATCTTTTTGCAACTCTGACAGTAGGAACCCGCAAGGCAGGAGACGGGTGTCTCCCATCCTAAGCCATGACTCATGAGTGAGGTAGCTGTGGCTAACTGCATGTAGGCCAAAAGGGAGTGCTAGAAATCCTGGTGCCTAGACCAGAGCAGCTGGGAGACTGCTGGGGGAGATTTCAATCATTATGTCTGTGAATGATGCATCTGGGACTTAAACCCACCCCTAGCTTGAGGAGTGTCTCTCCATGGGAAGGAAGCCTAATGGCACCCTGCAAGCAATGGAGATGCAAAGGTGTGCGATCCTTATGTTGCTGCTGTCTCTGCTGCTGTTGTTCTCATCTCCCAACCCCATGGGATATAAAGGATCTAACCCCTGATGCAATGTGGCTAAGGAACTATTTGGCATAAAAGAAGGGGCCTGAACCTCTATGACAGTGTACCCTATTGTGCCAGCACCTGTTATGGCATCAGAGGTGGTTTCTAAGTGGCTTAGGAGATGTAAAACTCCCACACAATATGTACGGGCCCTACTCAGTGATACTGCTTACCAGCATGCCAAAGCCCTGGTGTTGTGTGCCCAAGATCTGGGGGCTATGCCTTATGATCTTGCCACCATCACACTACTGAATACAAAATCCGACCCCCATGATGCTGATTGGGACATCCTAGAGAGATGTTTGCCTACAAATCTGGTCAGTGACTACCACAAATCTTCCCCAGTGAGTACCACAAATCTTTCCCATCACCATGCATAAGGTCAAGCAGGTCCCCCAAAAAGAGTCTGAATTGAAAACTAAAACTCAAAATTTTACTTGATTGGAGACCCAAACCATACTTAAAGATTTTGTTCAAGGGAACAAGGAGAAAGAGGCAGATTTGTTGCTGAGAGTCTTTAATATGGGGTTCAGGTTGCCTCTCTTATCCCAGAAAATGAGGCAATAGACTAGTATCACTGAAGACTCTGAGCCTCTCTTATTGACTTAAATATTTCTGGCAATAAAAAGACACACCTACCCATAGCTAGTATTATCACCAAGGCAGATGCCCTCTGGTAAACAATTAATGGGGTCCCGTTGTAACTTAAAATTTGAGATGATGCAATGGGCGTGACATCTCTTTGAGCCTTCAGACAAAGAGACTGGGAGTTCATCTCCAACCCTGAGGAGGCCCCCATCTGACACTGAGTCATGGAAAATTTTCTTACAGGGAGCCTCCTCCACCCAACTTACCAGGCAGCCTTTCTTGGCCTTATCAGCATAGCTCATAATATCTGTGAGGCTATGGATGGGGTGGAGCTATTGGCAGGACATGAGGGGGACTCACATCAGAGCCACAGATCCTGGCTTATCAGGCCCAGGCAGCCACTGTACAGTGGGCCACCTTCCCCACCCTTCTCCCTTTGACACCTGACCCACCCTCTTCAGAACATTAAGATATATACTTCCTCCCAAACCCTCAGTCTTTTCAAGCTGCTTGATACCTTTTCTCATGGCTAATCTCTACCACCTGGGGAGACTGGCTCTGCCAGACCTTCCAATTCTATTCATAGGACTAGTTTTCATTATGATTATGGTACCCTTATTTAGAATGATCATTTGAACCATAATGAATAGCTTAAATATGTCCTTAAATATATAGACTACTCAGGCCATAGCCATCTTGAAAAATGATGCTGAGACACCATAGGGTGGGTTGTAATGGTGTAAAATAAATTATATTTGGTACTTTGTCATCTTGCCTGGCCTAGTTATAAGTTCTCCTTTGGAGCCACCATTGCAGTCAGCTCTGCCCTGAGAGTGACCACAACTAGCAAGTCATGTACCTTCATATGGTTTGGATGATAAGAGCCTCCCTCAGCTTCCCCAGATAGCCCTTGCTGCTTCTGCTTTTCATGTTGCATGGTTTAAAGCTGCCAATCTCTGCCACCCATGGGAAAACTGCACTCCTCCTGTGCCAATTTGAATGTACTATGTCCCCCCAAACAACACTATCTTTGATGTAATCTTGTGTGGGCAGATGTATCAGTGTTGATTAGATTGTAATTGTTTTGAATGCTTCCATGGAGATGCACCCCACCCAACTGTGGGTGATGGCTCTGATTGGATAGTTTCTGTGGAGGTGTGGCCCCGCCCATTCAGCATGAGTCTTGATTAGTTTACTGGAGCACTATATAAGCTCAGACAGAAGGAGAGAGCTTGCTACAGCCAAGAAGGACACTTTGAAGAATGCACAGGAGCTGAGAGAGGAACTGTAGTTTACAGAGACATTTTGGAGACAGCCTTTGAAAGCAGACTTTTGCTCCAGAGAAGCTAAGAGAGGACAGATGCCCCAAGAGCAACTAAGAGTGACATTTTGGAGAGAAGCTGAAGCCTAGAGAGGAACATCCTGGGAGAAAGCCATTTTGAAACCAGAACTCTGGAGCAGACACCAGCCATGTGCATTCCCAGCTAACAGAGGTTTTCCAGACACCATTGGCCATCTTCCAGTGAAGGTACCCAATTGTTGATATGTTACCTTGGACACTTTATGGCCTTAAGACTGTAACTGTGTAACCAAATAAACCCCCTTTTATAAAAGCCAATCCATTTCTGGTGTTTTGCATTGCATTCCGGCAGCATTAGCAAACTAGAACACCTCCCCTTTGGATCACAATAAAGTCAAGAGTACTTGACCCACATGTTCTTCTTCTTCTCCCCCTCCTTCCACTGATCTTGGCAGGAGGCTAGGTTAAATACACCCCAGACCACTCTGCCACCCTCATTTTCCCCTCTCACCCTCTGCACCCTTTGATGTGATAAAGCTGTTCTTTCATGCAGTCTTGGCTGTCTGGCTATCTGTGTTTGCGTCACATCACTTGAAGAATTTCCACATGACATTCAGAACACTCAATATTTCAAATGTTTTGTTGCTGGGTCGGGAGAATTCAGCATGTGTTAATCCTTTTATCTAGAAATCAGTGGCCCTGTACCTTTATCAACTAGGCTATCCTCTATTTCTTGGCATGATAAGTGGTTTCTGGTTGTTTCTTGTGGAAAAAGGAAACTGGATAGTTTGTGTCACCCTTGCATCCAGGCTCTAGGGGTAACAAAACTCCAGGAAGCAGAAAGAAAGGTGGTGCCTGAGGGAGAGTAGAGACAAGCCGAGACCTGTGACAAAGGAAGTAAAGTGATCACGCTCCTATAGGCAAACATAGGCACAGGACCCAGAGATCTGGGTTTGAATCCCAGTCTCCACTTATTAGCTTTGTGATCTTGGAATGGTTATTAACTCTTCTGGGCTTCAGCATCCTTATGTGTGAAATGGGAATAATATCTTATTTTCCTAACTGCAAGATTTTAATGTTTTTTATTTGATATGTATCTTACAATCAGTGTGTACGGCCCATATAGGATTTGTTAAATTGACAGTGAACCTTAAAATGAACGGCATCTTAAAATCAGAACTGTGGTATCATTGCTTATTTCTCAGAGCTCTGTAAAGATTCAATGAGGTAATGCATGTGAAGTGCTTAACTGAATGCTATACATAGTAAGTGCTCAATGAGCATTAGACAGTATTCATGACAACATGGGAAACTGGAATGGAAAAGAATGGATTTTTGAGCTTAACTGGAGAAAGGTCTTTGGGCACCTCAACAATGACAAATAGTAAGAATTATGGACACTGTGACAAGTTGGTGGGGAAATCCTTTTGATTAGGGTGAGGTGGGGAGTTGCTGCAGTGGGCTTCCAATATTGAAATCAGGATAGATTTGCTTGAGGTCTCTGCATTGCTGTATTCTGCTTAATTTTATACCTCCTAGCATCAATATGGTTACTAAGCATAAGAAACTGCATTACTCACTTTCTGGACGGGTGATCAGTTAGGAAAAACTACCCTTATTCTGGTCTGTTGATTCTTTTAATTAAAAATCCAGAGGAGTTTGCGCACGAAGGGGACAAAAAATGAACACGTTTGGACTCTTTTCAAGAGCTGACTTGTAACATTGCAGAGTCACATAATCCTTGAGCTCACTGCAGATATGTTTGGGATTATCTGCATAGTATAATGCCTACAGTGTCAAGAATGATTGATTTTCTTTTTCGGCTTTGTGTGATTCCAATCAATAATTACACCTATTGATCAAAGGCATACATTCAAAACATTAATTTACATTGAACACCTTAACTTCATAAAATGTCAACAACTGAATTGGCTGAAATTGATTTTCCTTTTGTTTTCAAAAGAAAATTCTCAGTGCTTTGGATATCCTCAATGTGAGTCAGAACCCAAAGGTGGTTAATTAACCACCAATATCACAGAGAAGAAAGCTCTGCAAAAATTAAGGTGAAAATTGTAATCCCCATGGAGGCTGTTCTCATGTCCTTTCTAAAGTTCATTTGCAGAGGTGGGGACCTCTTTCTGGCATTGGAGGGAGTTAAACGTAAGGATTGGTGCCATGGTCAGTGGGGAAGACAACTTGGTTTCACAAAATAGCTGAGCTGGAGGGTGACTTTCCCAGGGCCAGAGTGCCCACACTCCAAGCTGTAGTCACTATGTCAAATACCAATTTTATATGTGACAATCTACCAGGTTGATTTAGTGGTGGAAATTCACAAAGCTACTGAAGGAATTTCATAGTTTGTCTGTGAGGGCATACAGGGATGCCAGACTTTCTAACTTGGTTTAGTTTGTCATAAACTAATCTTTAACATTCATTCCTGCAGTTCTAAGTCCACATTTTTTTTTACAGAGGCCAGCTCAGACTTTACTTTCCCCAGAAAGCCTTCTCCATCTATTACAGCTTCTATGGTCTTTCCCTTCCTGAAACTTATTCAGCTAACAGCAGTGCATTTAATATATTCTTTCCTTTCCTTTTCTTACCTTGTTGACAATGTCATTTCCTGGAAAGTAGAGGGAATGGCAGGAAAAATGTTCCTCTGGTATAAATTTTGACCATGAAGGAAGAACTTTATAAAATGGAAGCAATGAGATCACCAGGAGAAAACCATCTGGATTGTTCAAGAGGACTGGGGAATTCTCAAAAATAAAATTCTGACAGTGAAACAAGTGATTCTTCATTAGTAGATAAGGAAGAGGATCTAAGGGATGTTCAGGAAACTTTCTGGTGAAGACAATTAGAACAAGGAATGGTAGCATCCAATCTAGAGTAAAAGAATAAGGAGAGCAAAAAATGATGAATTTATTATTATGCTTGGCATAGAAAAAGGAATCAAGACAGGCTAGGCTTACTTCTCGGGCCAAACATGCTACACAATGGTTTTCCAATTGTATTTGGTAGAGACTTAAGTTTCCATGGGTGAGCCTCAGGAGCTTCAAAGGTTAAGGTATGGGGAGGCTGTTTATAGGATGCTTGGCTCTATCCTTCTTTCAAACAGCAGTTCCTCATTGTCATTATGAACATTTGTGCATAAATAAACTTACTGTGATAGCCTTGCCTGGTTCTGCCTTTATTGATGTAACAACCTCCTCAAACATAAACATATAGTCCTATTTGGCTCTGATTCTTCTCTCCTAACATAATCTTTCCTATCCAGGAACCAAAGCCCTCCTTTCCTCATCCTGAAGATCTGAAACCTATCTGTGATTGATGTACCAATAGCCCTAATTCTTCACTTCTCCCATTGTAGGCGGTGTGTCCTGCCCCATTCCTGGATTCTGGGCTCAGCCATGTGTTATGTTTTGGCCAATGAGATGTTAGCAAACATGTTGTTAGCACAGGCTTGGAAAATTCTTGCACATTTTCTTCTGATCATTTTGAACCTCTGCTCTTGCTCTCTTGCCATGTCTATAGGAACAGACTTGGGATAGCCTGCTGGAGGGAAATGGGAATATATAAAGCAGAACCACACTACCCCTCAGTCGAGCTGAAGATGTACTAGATTAGCAACACACAGCTGACCTCCAGACGTGAGTGAGCCTACCCAACACCAGTCAACTGACCTGCAGTTGGCTGTAAACACATCAGCAACTCCAGATAAGATCATCAAAACTTCCCAGCTAACCTATATACTTGAGAGTAATAATAAATAAATGACTTGTTTTGAGCTACTGAGTTTTGGGGTGGTTTGTTACACAGCATAATTGTGGCAATAGATAACAGATATACTATCAATGTTTGTACAAATCCTACAGAAGAGGTCTTCCTCAGAATGCCTATGGCACTTACTGCCTACACAGCCAATTTGGACTTTTTGATTCTCTACACCATATTTCATTGACTCCAAGATGCCATTGATTGAAAAGCACACCATTATTTTATGAATCACTAAGAAAAATCCCCACCACCTAATATACTACAAGATGCCATCTTATGCAAAGCACATCCTAACTTCAGAAATTTAAAAATGTGCTTCTTAGAAACAGTGAAATATGCTAATTAACTGTTCAGTGGTTTATATTTTGGTTCTCCAATGAGATTGTCCTTGAGGGAAAATACTGGGTCTTCATCTTCTTTGGGGAGCAGGATAACATAGCTTTGGAATGAGGCAGATGCTTGTTCAGATTCTGGTTGTCTTCCTTGACTAGTTGAGTCAATTGGAGCAAATGATCTACCCTCTCTGAGCCTTAGTTTTCTCTCAATAAATTAGAGATAATAAGAGTTCTTACCTCAAAGTATCATTGCGAGAATTCAATACGTCATTCAAAGAACGTGATGGGCATTTAAAAACAATGTTTAATTAATTACTTTGTTTAGGTAATTCAGGTGCATGGCTTAAAATTCAACATGTACACAAGGGGATGTAGTGCAAAATATGCCCCTGTCCTCTAGCTACTTAGTTTCCTTCCCAGGTAACAACCACAGTCACTGGTTTCTTGAATATCCTTCCAGATATATTCATAGTAGTCATTTGATAAACATTAGTTTCTACCTGCCCCCTTTTGAACTTCACAGCATCTAGCTCATAGCTGGGACCTTTGCAAGGGCCAAGGTGCTAATCACTCATTACTGTCTAGAATTTTAGGTGGAAATTGGTAGTGCAGGAAAGTGGACTAATAGACCAGTTTCAGATGTTTCTGGGAAAAAATCTGTCAGTTTATCTTCACATAATTTCCTCTTTTTTCATAAAAGCTAAGTGAAGAAAAATTTCAATTAACAGGGGGCTTGTTACTTGAATGCAAGTTAATAGAGTTTTACTGTAACTGCCACTTCTTCAAAAGTGCTGAGACAGGGAATACAGACTTCACTTACCCCAAATGAAAAGCTAGCCAAGCAAAGGAAGCCAAACTAATAATGTGGCTGATAGTGTCAACTGCTATACATACACAGATAGAGGAAAACTGTATTGACATAATAATAATAAATATGTAAAGAAAGCTCTTGGTTTACCAATGAAGTCATTTACCATGTTGCTGACTTTACTGAAAAATGATGCTTTATAACCAGTCTCTCGATTTGATGGATACTTAATTAAAAATTCACTAGTCTCAACTTCAAGCACCTCAAGCTATATTGAAGTCATTCCTATACCAATGGGGGTGTAATATCATTTAAAACCAAAGGAAGCACGATCATTTATTTAAAATTTAGAAATAGTCCTGAAAATTGCAAAGTTGCATAAAATCTGTGACTACATACAGAAAAACAGCATTATGGTTTAGTGGAAAGAACTAGGGAGTCAGGAGTACTTGCTCTCAGTTCTGGCTCTCTCTACATGGTCTTGGGTAAGTCACTTCTCTCTGGCCCCAGTTTCATCATCTGTGCAGTTAATATAATAATATCTTTTTCTTTACCTCAGTGGATTTTTGTAAGACTCAATGAAATGATGTATGTAAAATAGTTTCAATAGCACAAAGCAGTATCCAAGTGTTGTTCCAAAAACATTGAGTGAGCTATTACCGTGTATTAAGGACAGCATAATGCTAGGGTTACATAGATGTGCAATCCCAATCCCCTGGAGAGAAACACTAATGTGGTGTGTTACTAGAGTTGCTGGATAAAATACAGGATGCCCAGATAAGTCTGAATTTGAGATAAATGATAATTTTTTAGTGTAAATATATCACAAATATCACACTTATATTAACAATTATTCACTGTTTATCTGAATTCACATTTAACTGGATGCCCTGTATTTTTACTTGCTAAATCTGGCAACCCTATGTGTTCCACAATAATAGAAGTATATAGTAGAAGTAGAGAAGTCATGCAGTGGAGAAATTAATGAATTCTGTCTTGAGATACCAGAGAAGGCTTAATGGAAAAGGTCAAAGTTGAGCAGAATTTTGAAAGACAAATAAGCATTTGACAGGTGAACATGATTTTATGGAGTGGGGAGAGAAGGAGATGGCATTTCAGTCAGAGAGGATATCAGCAACACAAGGCAAGAAATACCTTGGATCCCTTGTTTCCTAAACATCATCTGTGGTTGATATGAAAGATTGATGCTTATCGTTCAGTGTCACCCTTTTCTAACATACTTTCTTGTACTTCAGAGACTGAAAAGATAAAAACTACATTTCCAAGATTCCCTTGCTGCTGGGTTTCCATATGTGAATTATATTTCACCAAATAGGTACTCTTGTGAGACATTTTGAAGGAGGAAGTGAAGTGGAGGCCACCTTCCTGATATTTGGTTGTTAGCAAGGAATGTCACAGAGATATTTTCTTCTTTAGCAGCAATATAGAGTTAACAATTTCATGGATATAGGGAGGCAGGAGCAGTGGTGGTGGTTGTTGGACTCAGTGTTTCAGCATCCTGTCACTACCTTCATTGATGTCAAAAGGAAGTAGTGGTAGTAGTAGTAGTGACATCCTGATCCCTGCCTTAAGCTATGGTGGTGTGTTTTGGAAGTTAACAGTGCCAGCAGAGGATTCCTGATTCCCTACTTTCCCAATTGTGGCAAAAGTAGCAGCTTTCCTGGTGGGGTGGTTTGATAGTGTTGCTCTGGGCGTCATTGCTGAGGCCTAGCATAAAGCCCAGTTTTCCAGCCCTTCCAATGATTTTGTAACCACCCAACTTCCTATATTCAACCCCTTTCAGCACAAAAAAATTTGTTTCCTACAACTGAACCCTGATTGATATACCACATCTTCTTCCTCAGTTTTCTACCTCATTTTTCTGTAGCATGTCCTCCAGTAACTTCCAAAGATAGGATGTGCAGGAAGTAAATATTTTTATTCCTTGCGTATCTGAAAATGTCTTTATTCAACCAGCACACTTGGTTAATAATTTGGCTGGATATAGAAATATAGGTTAAAACCAGTTGTTTCCTGGCTTCCAGTGCTGTCAGTGACAAGTCTACTGCTTATTTTATTCCCAACCTTCTGCATACGGACTATTTTTTTTTTCTTTCTGAAAGCCTTTGGGATTTTCTATTATCCATGGTGCTTTAAAATTCATAGTGATGAGCCCTGAGTAGCTTGTTTTGACTCATGGGCCCCCCTCAGTGGGTCTTTTCAATCTGGGAACATAAATGCATCATTTCTGAGAAAATTTCTTGTCTCGTTTCTTGATATTTCCTCCTCTCAAATTTTGCTCTCTTTTTCTGAAAATTTTGTAAGTCATATGTTTAATCTCTTGCATTCAGCTCTAATTTTCTATCCTTTCTCCCTTATATTCCCCTTTTTATCTTTTTATCCTATTATCTTAGAGATTTCCATAACTTTATTTTCAATCTTTCATTGAATGGCTATTTTATTTTAGCTAACATATTTTTAATTTCCAAGAGCCTTTTCTTATTCTCTCATTGCTTTTTAATTTTTTTTTATAAATTTAATATAGTATTCTGCTTCATGGATGCCTTCTCTTCTCTTACATTTCAGATGACATTATTTATAGTATTTTGAAAGTATCTTCTGCTTTCTAATCGTTTCTTAGTTCATTTTCTGGTTTTATGTTTGTTTATTTTAGTCTCTCTTTTTCATGTTGAAGGTTTTGTCTGAATCTCTGGTGATTTGTCTGTTTATATCTATTTAAGCAAGAGACACTAAATAGCTTATTAGAAGTTCTGAGAATGAATATAACTATTGCTAGGTCAGCTTTACCATATGATGACTGGGTAGAGAGCTCACATCTTTTCTCTGGGTCCATTTATTTTCTATTAAAGAGCATCTTTCAATTTCCAATTTCTATTCTCCTGCCTGGATACCAGTGACTTGGGAGCAGGGTAGAATAATGGGGTTGGGGTAGATGGACCTACAGGTTCCCATTTAATCTTTCTGTTTTCACCTCATGCCCAACACCCCTACTTACATACACTGAGTTTAGAGCCTCTCCAATCGATTGTCTTCAGAGTCTAAACATCTGATCTCCCACAGGAGGAAAGGGTAGTTGCCTGGAAGCATGGCTTGGGACCCGAAAGTCTAATAACTCCATAATCAGACTTTCAACTAGTCTCTATTTTCAGCTCTGTGTCTTATCCCTACTTGCCCTGCAGTCTCTGGTGCATTCAAATCCTTTGCATTTTTGAGGCTCTGAAAAGCAAATTGGCTTCTCGTTAAACTTTCCCTTTTTTAAATGCCAAGATAGTAGCTTTTTCTATTAAATCATTACCATTTCTTCATCACGTTTTTTCCCTTTTCATTTTTGAAACAATTTCAAAAGTATAGCACATTTGCAATAACAGCACAAAGAACTCTAGTATATCCTTTGTCGAGTGATCCCATTCAAGTTTTACCAGTTATCCCAATAAAATCCTTTAGAGCAAAAAGATCCAATCCAGGATTATGCATAGTATGCAATTGTCATGTCTCTTTAGTCTTATCAATCTAGAACAGTTCCTCAGTTTATGACTTTCATGACCTTGACGTTTTGAAGGTTATAGGCCAGTCACTTTATAGAAATTTCTTCAATTTGGTTTTGTTCAATTTTTCCTCATGGTTAGACCAGGTTGTGAATTTTTTTCTAGAATACCACAAATACTAATACAGATACATCATATACACACATTTTTGTCCATATTTATTTCTTTATCTGTCTATATTAATAAACATTGATTCACATTGATACCTCAGTTCTAATCAGTCTTCCATGTTTAACCTAAAATTGATGCTCAGATTTTAGACAACAGGGAGTCAGTGAAGGATTTTAAACATAAGAGTGATAGGGTCTGATGCACTAGATATTTCTTCTGGGGGTTGTAAGTAATTACAAAGTGATTAAAACAAATAAAATCTCAGTACAGGCATGTTGAAGTATAATTAAGTTGAGTGTCATATTTCTATTTTACAAATGCCATACTGATTATCAATGTGATCTATAAAGCTATTGTAATTTAAATGGAATGGCATTCATTAAGGAATATACTAATCAAAGTTTTCAGAAACAGACATACACAGAAATTGTATATATAGAAATTCAGCATATAATGCAAGCAAAATCTCTAATCAGCGATGAAAAAAGTGGCTAATCAATTTGTCAGGAAAATTGGTTTTCTGAAAAAATAAAGTTAGGTTACCATTTCATACCATACACAAAAACAAATTCCAGATAAATTAAGTATTTAAATGTAAAAAAACAAAGCTATAAAAGTGCCAGAGGAAAATATAAAAATACATTTAAATTATTTGGTTGAGAAGGGCTTTATGAGCATGACACAAAATTCAGAAGCCATGAATGAAAAGATTGATAGACTTGCACTCCTTGTAGCAAAATGACAATTTCAGAGCATGCCAAGTTCTCTGTTAGTAGGACTTATCAAAATTTAAAAAGGCATTTTACTCTTTGACAGTGGGACACTCAGTGTAGTATTGTTTGTAATGGTGAATTATTTTAAATAACTCACTTGTTCATTTATGGGGAAATGGATAAATAAATAATGACACATACATAGAGTGGAACACTATGCAGCCACTGAAAAAACAAAGTAGATTTATTTGAATAGGCTTGGAAGGATGTTATGTTAAATCATTAAGTTAAAGAAGCAAGAGGTAGAACAACATGGTCCCCATTTTATTTTTAAAAAATGTGTGTGTGTTTGTGTGTGTGTGTTTGTGTGTGTTTGTATATGCATAGAAAAAGTTCTGGGCTCTCACTGTCAACAATGGTTACCTTTGGGGTGTTAGATTAGGGGTTGAAGTTCATTTATTTATATATTGTTTGGAATACTTTATAGTAAGCATCTGTTACTTCCGTGTTAAAATAGAAAAAGAGAGAATGAATCTATATCCCATAACGAAGGTGGTGAGACTAACCAAGGAGAAAATGGAAATGAATTCCAGCATACAAACAAACAACAAGAACAATAAAACACCCAGCATTACCTGAGCCCAAGGAGTTAAACCCTGGGCTGTATGGCAGAGAAAACTTGCAAAATATTCCTCTGGAAACCTCTTCATAGACTGTGTGAAGTTGGTCCGGGCCAAATTTCCCTTGGGTCAACTCCAGAAGGACCACAGACTGGAAAGTTGAGAGGAATAATCCTAGAGGAGCTCAGAGACAACCCAGTTCTTTGATATCTCATTTACTCTCAAAACACTTGTTTCTCTGGGAAGTGTCCAGATATCATAAGGAAGATCCTGGGGGTGTGTGGATAAATATCACAAGGACAAAATATTAGGCACCCTCCACGCGGAGAGTGTCAGAGAACAGAGAATTTTGCTATCAGAAAGGTGAGGCATGGATGGGAAGGAGAAAATGGAGATGTAGTCTAAATGCTGATCCTAATAAGGACAGGTGGGTGGTCTTTCTGAAGTTAAAAGTTGAGTTAACTTTAAAATAAATAAATTAAGGAACTATGGACTCCCATCCAGTGGGGAGTAGAGATTTTATTACCCCAAGGGGGAGTATAGGCTGAAAAGATAAATAGAATAGGTTAAAGAAGGGCTGACATATGGACAGAGGTCTCAGGGTATATGCCTAAGCTATAAATATTCAGTCAACTTATACTCATCTGGAGGGCTGGAGAGACGGGCAGCTAAGTGTTGGGTTATAGGAAGAAGAAGGAATTTGCTAGGCAGGTCAAATGACTGGGTACTTGGAGGTAATCTATGGACTATGACCTTAGCCATAATGTGCTAGAGCTGGCTCATATTCACAGGGGATGATTGTTAAAATTTCAGGAAATTTTACAAGCCAAGTTTTAAACACCCCCATCATTAAATTAAATTACATAAAGTTAAACAATTAAAATTATATTGAAAACAAAGATAAATGCTCAAAACATAACTTCCTCATTATTTTACTACATTTTACTATTATCTATGCTTAGTGGAAGTACTATATAATGTTGTATTACTGTGCATATCTTCCAAACTCTACTTCCAGTGACGCCAAATTGAGGATTTGAGATTGGCCATGGTGGGAATATTTACACCAAGGAAATCAGCAAACTCGACAAATCTTGGCATTATCCCCCAGAGAGCTGGTTTTTAAACATTTAGCCATTGGGGAATAAGGTTACCTACAGTTTCCACACTAGACAGAGTACTTTTACGATTTTATAGAGTGATGGTTAAGATCACAGAGGCTATAGACAGAGAGACTAGTTTAGAATCCTGATTGTCCCTCTACCAACTAGCTGTGTGAAATTAGGAAAATCACTTAAGTGCTAAGAAGCTCAGTTATCTATAAAACGGGGTTGATACTAGTAACTACACAGGAATATTGCTAGTATATATGCCACCATATTAGTTCACTATTGTTGTGTGACAAATTACCCTCAAACTCAGGAGATTAAACAATAAGCATTTATTATTTCTCATGAGTTTATGAGTCAGCTGGGTGATTATGGTCTCAGCTGGGCTGAATCATGTGTTTGTGATCAGCTGTGGGTCAGAGAGGCACCTCTGTTGATCTTGTTTGAGCTCTTTCACGTGTTTGAAGATCAGCTGGCTATAGGATGGTATAGGGTGGCCTTCCTCTAGCAGACCGGCCTGGGCTTGTTCACGTGGTTATGACAGGGTTCAAATAGAGAGTAGAAGCATGTGAGGCCCAAATTCAGTACTGAGATATCTTCACTTACATGACATTTTGTTGGTCAAAAAAGCCACAAGTCCAGCTCAGATTCAATGGCTGGGGAAATAGACTCTACCTCATGATAGAAGGGACTGCAGAGTCACATTTCAAAGGATGTGGTTACAGGGAGGGGTAGAGAATCAGGAGCATTTTTGCAATCAATCTACTATGGGTAACTTTGTGAGAATTACTAAGTGTCCTTGCTAGGCAGATGAATTATTAGGTTGAATCATATGAAATTGCTGCTATTGATCTACGAAAATGGAAATTTCATATAGTTTAACCTAATACAAAAATGTACTCCTCCTGTGGTGATTCAACCTTGAGCTAGTGTGCATGGGTTTGGCTAGTGGGACACTGGCTGAATTTCATCTCCCACTTGCCCCTCAGCATTTTAAAATCCATAAAATACACAATCATATGCAGGAATATTGTACCTACCTGTGGTAGAGAGTGCTAATTGTCCCCCCAAATATATTTCCCCATCTTCATCAGCAATAGAACCCCTGTTCCTTAGGTTATCAGGAATAAAGACTACATTTCACAGCAATTCTTTTGCTTAGGTATAACCTTGTGAACTAAGTTTTGACCAGTGAATTGTAAGGAGAAGCAGTGCATGCAACTTCTAGGAAGTGTCCTTAAAGGGAGGGGTCCATGACCTTCTAATTCCCTTTCTTCTTTTTGCTGGATGGGATGGGATCATCATGGCTAGAGCCTCAGAAGCCAACTTGGACCATGAAATGAAAATGGGAATGGAGTCTCCACATAATGGTGCAAAGAAGTAGGAGTCTAAGTCTCTGCCACAGTGAGGTATCATATGAGTCCTACTTGAACATGAGAGGAAACTAAACTTCCATATTGTTTAAGTCACTATTATTTCCTTTTCATTTCTATACTTCCAGACAAAACTAATCCTTACCAGGAATTACCTGTAAGGGTAGTTTTGAGGATTCAACTATCACACAAAAGTTACCACTGTTCTTGACCACAGACTACTTGTACAACACATGTCAAATATTATTAGGAGCTTACCCTGGTAGCAGAGAGAGTTAGGGTCCAATGGCTCAGTGTGGGGATAATACTAGGGTTGCAAGGAGAGGATTATCAGGTGTACTGTGGTGGGATGACAGTCATCCTGTCTTTTGGCCTATACCTTTGGAGCAAATATCTAAGTCCTAGGGAGAAGAGTCTCCCATGGAGAGTCTGAAAATTACCACCACATTCTAATGTAGTATTTCTGTATGAGACTGAGAATAATAACACAGACAATGTCTTCTGCTGCAGTGGTGGTGATGGCACTGGCAGTGTCATGGAGGTGGAGTGCTATGCCAGCTAAAAGCAGTAGATTCTTTGGGCAGTAGTGGCATGCTAGGCCCATGAAAGAGTGATTAGGACCTGGCATCCAGGAGCTATGTGGAAATAAGATCCTAGATAGAAGTGAGACATCCCAACAATCCTTCCTCCTCTACTCTCTACCATCAATAACTGAGCCATAAGGAGGGATTTGGATGGGGCTAGAGATCATCTAATTCTGCAAGTTCCAACTGAGTCAAAGAAGGTCTAATTTGTGACTGTTCCTTTGTGTGTGACTGTATTCTGCCCTAGGCTGGTGGTCTAGGCAAAACCTGTTGCTCATAAATTCATGAGTGGCAAATTGAAAATGAACCAGAGAAAGCCAGAATGTTTACCTAGCCCTGCAATCTTTGGTGTGAAGGGCATGAAGAGTAATTCCCACATTCCTGCAGATTGCTAAAGGGACCCCTATCTCCACAGTGGAATTCTGATATAACAGGTTCATTGAGGAATACAAAGTTAGTAGGGGCATTGACATGTGAAAGTTTCATTTGTTCCAATCACTGATTTCAAGATTGCTTTCTTGATTTTCTATTTCATATACATAATACTCTGATCCCTTTCAATTATTAAAGTTTAGTCCATTTAAAAATTTAACATCTGATTCAAAGATTTCTCCTTACCTTGTTGCTGCCTAGGTGGGTCGGTAGGGAACTAGGAGTAGGTGCAAGGGCTTGGCATTCTCTTTCATTCTTCTTCCCCCTCCTGCTTGTGATTTACCTCCTCTGGTGTTATCTAGCTGTGTGTCAGGGTTTAAGAGATGTCTTTGGCTTCACCTTGGTTAGGTTTACTTCTAGCTCTTTCTGGTAGCTTCCGCTGCTGGGCTGCCCTCTGCAAACACAAATGACATATGTGGTTTTCACGGGAGTGGTAGTCCACTTCACTGCAGCCTCCTCTGTTACTGAGGGCTCTCTCTGAGGGACACAGCCTGGTCTCTCTCATTCATTCACAGGAATCCATGAACTCAACCCCTTCACTAGGTGGGCTGTCATGACCCTTGGCCCTATGGGCTGTGTGGGTAGTACTAGGGTTATTCCAACTCTTCTCCATACTCTTTTACATGGAATTGCAGAACTAATGTGGTCCTTTACTGTGACTTGCAAGGGCAACAGGGAGCTGGGGTTGGAGTATCATCCTATACTTCTCCTCCAAGTTACAGTACCCTAAAATCCTTTCGTGTCTTGCTGGAATGTACTACTCCAGCAAATCACCTATGTTCAGAAATTTCTAGGTGAGTAGAAACCTCATCTTCTATATTTACTTACACTCTCTACCTTCAGAGAATATACACTATACTCTCTTAAAGATTTACACTATGTTCCATCCCAAAGTATTAGGGCATATCTCCAGGGTCTAGAGCTCCACAAGCACCCTTCTGGGGAACAAGATGCCTATGTCCTTTTCCTACAGGCTCTCCCCAAATCTATGAGAGATTCTCTTGGGGCCCACACCCACATTACTTGTTTTTGGTGGAGGGGAGAAAAAAGCCTCTTCTCCCTTTCTACCATGCTTAAAATTCCAGTGACTTGCTCTCCACCCTCCCTTCGGGCTTCATGAGAGTGGACCAGAGGTGTAGAGTGGCAGAGGATAGTAGATGACAGAAGGCCCATTGAGGAAAGTATCTGATCCCATTTGTTTGTGGCTCTCTTTGGAATCTCTTTAGAATACAACAAAATCTAGACTAAAAGTCTAGAGCTAGAGTTCCTGAGTTCAAATCCTGATTGTTCCGTTTATACTCTTTGTGACTGGACAACTCACTAAAATTCTCTGTGCCTCAGTTTCCTCTTCTGTAAAATGGAGGTTATAGTAATACATATGTCATATGGATATTGTGAGGACTAATTGAGTTAAGGTTTGTATAGTGCTTATTGCAGTGATTGGCACATAATAAATGCCATGCAAGTGGTTGTTGCTGTTATTTTATATTATTATTACTGCTTTGTCTTCAACTTTGGACCATAGTCACCAATTTTGGAGCAATAGGAGAAGTCTTCTTTAACATTCTACTACATTTAATGGATAGATCATGAAACCAACCTAGGAACAAGGAAGAACATTCAGAATTGCTTATGGAGACACTTCTAGTTAAATTGGAGCTGAACAAAGGAACAAATTCACTGTACTTAATTGAATGTTCCACCAGAAAGATCAGGAAAATAATTCTGGATGGGTCATTGGTATTCCTAGCTAATAAACTGAGGAGGCTCCCCTTCTGGCAGGGGGAGATGCTGTGTCAGAGAAACAGACTCATTCAAATTAGGAGCCAACACATTCTTAACAAATGCTCTACATGTGATGAAGTGAATAATCATTCTGTGTAAACTCTGGAGGAATTTTTCTAACTTTCCACTAAATAAAAAAGCTTGCTTTATTAATATATTAAATAACACCATTCTGTAAACAACTCATACCTTTTAGATTTACTCCTGTTAAAGAATGCTTGGAATTGACACTTGAAAATGAAATACCATTGCAAATAATGGGGAAATTGTTGATGTATTTTATACCTTTCTTTCCAAAATCAAAAGGTCTCATAAATACAGTCCCTAAAAGTGTTGGTGGGGTAGTTAACATAACTGTACAAGCAATAAGCCTGACCTTTCAATGTAATTATTTTTTATTTGCTCAATCCTTTTTTATTAAAACTAGCACATCTGAAGCAGAATTAAATCCTATTGTAACAGGTGTGTGACATATCAGGTTCTCTCTGCTACTGGTCCACATTATTAAAAATTACTTTGTTTCAAAGAAGATAACCTGATTAGGGCAGTGGGATGCCTTTGGAAGGCTAGGGGCAGCAGAAGAAGGAAGTTTTCTTTTCCTGCAAGCAACTGCTGTTACCGTGAAGTAAAAAAAAAAAAAATATTTATGAGCATTTCTTTTGTGTTTGAAAAGCCATGGTGGGACATAATCTCTCTTTTATGTTTATAAAGGTTATTTCTCTCTGGGGTTATTTAGATTCAGGGACAAGGTGGGTCATCAAGCTATTTTGTATCATGATCCACACATTACTGGCCTGCAATCATTTTCATGAGCATCATTCTTATTCTAGTGACTGTTGGGGAAAGTAAATACTTTTAGACACTACTGAGATACAGAGATCTATCTGGTACAAACTGGCTTTCAATATTTGGCCTGTCTCAGGGAGCCTTAATTCTACTAGGTTTTGGCAGAAGATTTAGAATTTTAAAAAATCACCCCATTGATTAGTGCTTTTTCCTCATTTCATCTTTTGGTTTCTATATCCTTTTCTCTGCCTAGGCATCTCACTATCCAGTTGTGATGGTTAGGTTCATGTGTCAACTTGGTCAGGTGATGGTACCCAGCTGTCTGGTCAAGCAAGCACTGGCTTCTAACCGTTGCTGCGAGGATGTTTGTGGCTGGATAATAAACCAACAGGATGGTTTATTAAATCATCAGTCAATTGGCTGCAGCTGTGACTAATGATGTTAATAAAGGGCATGTCTTCCACAATGAGAGAATGCAGTTGGCTGGATTTAATCCAATCAATCAACTGAAGACTTTTAACTGAGACAGATAGAGGACATTCACTTCTTCGGCTGACCAGCGAAGTGTTTCCTGAGGAGTTCATTGAAGTTGCCAGCTCATTTCCTGAGGAGTTCATCAAACACGATCGTCAAAGTTACCAGTTCGTTTCCTGAGGAGTTCATTGAATATCTTCATTGGAGTTGCCAGTTTGCTGCCTGCCCTATGGAATTTGGACTCGTGCATACCACGAGTTGCATGAGACACTTTTATAAATCTTATAATCATAGATATCTCTCATTGATTCTGTTTCCCTAGAGAACCCTAAATAATACACCAATTCAATTTATACCTCCTCTAGGAAGCTATTCCTGCTGCACCACTGCCTATAGTGACCTTTTCTATTCCCACAAATCTGACCACTTATAGTTTGTATCCATCAACTGGCCAATGATCTGAATAGATTTATCATAGCTCCTCCATCAAACTCAGAACTGCTAGACGGCAGAAAGTCAAGCTGGTCTAATTACCCTTTAGTACTGTTGAAGAGTACTACTCAATAGCAGAAACAAAAAGTTGAATTTATTGCTTGCTTAAATAAGGGAGAGCTTCTCTTATAAGGCATAGACTCTCTGAAAAAAGCAGAGTGTTGACCTTATATAGGATTTTGGAAAATATGGAATCCAGGGATTGGTGGATTTTCAGAATAAGTAGTGTTTACAGAATGGCTGACCTTTAGCTGTGGAAACATGGTTACTGGAGTGTGTCTTCTGGTGATCATCTGACTTTCAGAGACATGAGGCTATCACTGATTGGTTGGCTTTCAGAAGCATAGTCCCTAACATACTGTTATCACTGGCCAAAAGAAATAGTTTTAAAACTGGTCTCAGGGTTTGTTGTGATGGCCAAAGAACAAATAAGTCTTTCCTGAGGAGAAAAGGAGCTTTTTATTCTCAGCACCCAGCATCTAGTACAGTGCTTTGCAAGCAGGAAAAATTCAGTAATCACCTGCAGAATAAATGAGCAGCATATGTGTATCATTTGAAAACATACAGATTTCTAGTCTCTCTGGTGTCTAAGGTCCTCCCTGGGGTTTAAATGTGGAAAGGATAATAACATCTACCACATGTCTTGATCTTTTTTATTTCCAAACAAAGCACTTTCACATTCATCTTCTCACTTTTTCTCATGTGACCATCTGAGGCCGGAAGGAAATAAATACTGCTATCTCCATTTGCAAATGAGAGGTGAATTGAAATACTCAAGGTCACACAGAGTCGGATCTTTGGGCTACACCTTTCTTGGCTTATTTTAAAGGGAAGTGGTAAGCCACTTGAACAAAGATCCTTACCCAGCATGCAGATATTGATCCTTTCACCCTCAGGTGGGGTAGGGCATGGAGTGGCCAGGCTCCTGGTCAGTTGCCCTGCATCCAAGTATGCTGGCATACATTATCATTTTTTATGGGTGTCCTGATGTAAATGTGGGAAACTGCACAGAAGTGTTATTTAGTGCATATGTGGGTCTGTATGGATTGTACATACATCTCTATGAAATAATAACTTTACATCAGATTAGTATGTTAGAGCCTGCAGAGCACTCCCATAAATATCATAGTCACATTTAATCCTCACACTAATCCTGTTATATAGACTGCGCAGGTATTGATGATATTTAAACCTGTACTAAAAAAATTAAACAAATAAACAGCTTGGGAAATAAAAAAAAAGGAGAAACCCTTCATGTCTTCATCTAAAAAAAAAACACATCATTTTTGTAATTTTTTTAAAGAAGCAATGTTTTCCTAACATAATTGTAATCACACTATACATGTAATTTACTATCTGCTTATAGAATAAGCATTTTTTTCCATGTTACTATCATTATATTTAAAAAATTAGTGTGGTAACATATATTCAACATAAAATTTCACATTTTAATCATTTTCAAGTATAAATTCAATGGTGTTAATTACATTTACATTTACGTGTTGTGCTACCATACACACTATACATTACCAAAACATTTTTATCATCCCAAGTAGAAACACTGTACTCATTAAACATTAACTTCCCATTCATCAATCCCACCCCCACCTCTGGTAAACTGTAGTCTATTTTCTGTCTCTATGAACTTTCATAATCTAGTAATTTCATACATATAAGATCATACAATATTTGTCCTTTTGTGTTTGGCTTATTTCCTCAAAATGATGTATTCAAGGTTTACCCATGATATCAAATGTATCACAACTTCATTCCTTTATACAGCTGAATACTATTCTATTGTGTGTATATACCACATTTTTTTTAATCCATTCTTCTGGTGACCTATGTTCTAGATATTAACACCATGTGTGCTGGTTTCAATCCGTTATGTACCCCCAAAAAGCTATGTTCCTTTAATCCACTCTTGTGGGGACAGACCTACTGTGAGTGGGATCTTATGATTAGGTTGTTTTCATGGAGATGTGACCCACTGACTCGTGTGAGTGAACTTTGATTAGATTATTTCCATGGAGATGTCACCCCATCCATTCAAGATGGGTCTTAATTAGTTTACTAGAGCCCTTAAGAGAGCTCAGGGAGAGAGAGAGCGCGCAGAGCTGACAGAGACCCAGACGCTTGGAGATGCCAACAGAAAGATGTTTGGAGATGCTAAGTTAAGAGAAGCCCAGAGTGTGCCCTGGAGAAGCTAAGTGAGAACCCACAGACACTTAAAAAGAAAGTCACTGGAATAAGAAGCTGAAAGCAATGCAACCTGGAGCAAAGAACCAGCAGATGCCAGTCACATACCTTCCCAGTGACAGAGGTGTTCCAGATATCATCAGCCTGTTTTCAGTGATGGTATCCCCTTGTTGTTGCCTTAGTTTGGGCACTTTTATGGCCTTAGAACTATAAATTTTAACCAAATAAATCCCCTTTACAAAAGCTAATCCATTTCTGATATATTGCATTCTGGCAGCTTTAGCATACCAGAACACCATGAATTTGCTAGTTATATTTAGTTCATATTAGTGAGATCATACAATATTCGTCCTTTTGTGTCTGACTTATTTCCTTCAACAAAATGTCAAGGTTCATTCATATTGTCACATGCATAAAGACTTCATTTCTTATTACAGCTACATAATATTCCATCATATGTACATACCACATTTTGTTTATTGACTGATCACTTGATGGACACATGGGTTATTTACATCTCTTGGCAATTGTGAATAATGCCACTATGAATATCAGTGTGCATATGTCTGTTCACGTCCCTGCATTTAGTTCTTCTGAGTCTATACCTAGTAGTGGAATTGCCAGATCATATGGCAGTCCTATATTTAGCTTCCTGAGGAACCAGAAACTGTCTTCCAGAGCCGCTCTACCACAATATACATTCCCACCAACAGTGAATAAGTGTTCCTATTTCCCCACATCATCCCCAACACTTGTAGTTTTCTGTTTCTTTAATAGTGGCCATTCTAGTGTGTGTGAAATGATATCCCATTGTGGTTTTGAATAGCATTTCCATAATAGCTAGTGAAGTTCAGCATCTTTTCATGTGCTTTTTAGTTATTTGTATTTCCTGTTTGGAAAATTTCTATTCATGTCTTTTGCCCATTTTTTAGTTGGGCTGTTTGACTTTTTATTGCTGAGTTGTAGGATTTCATTATATATTGTGGATATCAAACACATATATGTGGTGTGCCAGTTTGGATATAATATGTCCCCCAAAATGCTATGTTCTTTGATGCAATCTTGTGGGGGCAGATGCATTAGTGTTGATTGGATTGGAATTCTTTGATTGTTTCCATGGAGATGTGACTCAATCAACTGTGAGTGAAATGTTTGATTGGATAATTTCCATGGAGGTGTTACCCCGCCCATTCAGGGTGGGTGTTAATTGGATCACTGGAGTCATATAAAGGAGTTCATAGACAGAAGGACCTCAGAGCAACTGAGAGTGACATTTTGAAAAGGATATGCAGCTAAGAGAGGACAATATGCCCCATAAGTAACATTTTGGAAAATGCCATTTTGAAACTCAACCTGGGAGCAAGCAGATGCCAGCAATGTGCCATCTGAGCAGGTTTTCCAAACACCAATGGCCATCCTTCAGTGAAGGTACCCTATTGTTGATGCCTTACCTTGGACACTTTATGGCCTTAAAACTGTAACTTTGTAACCAAATAAATTTCCTTTATAAAAGTCAATCCATTTCTACTGTTTTGCAAAATGGCAGCATTAGCAAATCAGAACATGTGTTATCCAAATATTTTCTCCCATTGAGTCAGCTGCCTTTTCACCCTCTTGAAAAAATCATTTGAAGCATAAAAGCATTCAATTTTTAGTAGGTCCCATTTTTCTATTTTTTCCTTTCATTGTTTTGCTTTCGATATAAGGACTAAGAATCCACCTCTTACCACAAGATCTTGAAGATGTTTCCCTACATTTTCTTCTAGGAGTTTTATGGTTCTGAGTTTTATATTTAAGTCTTTGATCCATTTTGAGTTAACTTTTTATAAGGTGTGAAGGGGTCCTCTTCCGTTCTTTTTGATATGGATATCCAGCTCTCCCAACCATCTCTTTTCAACCATTTGTTGAAGAGACCACTCTGTCTCAGTTGAGCTGACTTCATTGCCTTGTCAAAAATCAATTGACCTGAGAATCATGTCCTTAATATGGTGATGTAAACAGTTACTGAGAACTTCTCTCCAGAGATTCAATGAAAAAAGATAATTCTAATTTGTTTGAAACTCTGGAGAATGATATAGACTGGAGAAGGACCCTGCAAATGAATTGAAGAAATATCAGGTAGGACTCTTCCATCCCAGTATGGCCAGTCCTCTCCCCACCCCCTCACTCATTTGCAATATGGTTTAGGCACAGAATCAGCAGATGGGAACCCTCTGACTGGGACACAAACTATAAAATCTCTCACAGCAGTGAGACAGACCCTCAACATTTGAGGATCCAGGGGATAGGGGAAGATATTTCAAGGTCCAGATCAGTGAGAGACAAAGAGACTGGGAAAACTTGGACAGAGACTGTGTTTCCAGCCCTGGGTCTGAAAGCACTTCCCCCACCCTTGAAGGAAGCAGCAGCAGGTGGCTGTTTCCTTGCCTAGGGGTGGATGGAGGACTGGGTCAGCTAAGGTAGTCCTCTGCTACAGGTGTAGCCCTACATAAAACCATATTTTGGCCAGCAAAGTGAGGGCAAAGGAATCTTGCAGTTCAACTCACCTGTGCAAACACAGCCTGTGGTTAGAGTTAAAACAGCTTCTAAAGACAATTAAGCTACTGAACAGTGCCATCTTCTGGACAGTCTGGAAGGTGCAAGGGAATTGAAATACATTATAAAAGATGCTCTAGACCATTTCTTATGACCACAGGAGCTGGTCTACATGCCCTGCACAGAAACCTGGACTTGTTTTGGCTTAGAAATACAAATGACCAAATGTTAAAGCAGGGCTCTAAAACAAACACAGGTCTTGCTGTCCAGCAAAAAACAGCACAACTGGAATCCAGCAGATTTGTTTTACCACACACAGTGAACTTTCTGGGTGCCCAGTGCCTACTTCCCATCCCTGTGGCAGGCCACAGTGGGCACCTAATTTTGGGGGTGGGAAGACTTGGAGACAGAGACAATCTGACAACTGACCAGGGAGAGAAACAAAGAAAAGATAGAGATCAAAGACAATAAACAAGAAGACCTTAGGCAAAAGAGAGAAAATGACCTCCAGAATAAACTAATCAAGAAAATCAGATGCCTAGACAGTAAAAAATCATGAGTCACAACTGGAAACATGAAGATATGGACAGTAAAGGAAAAAATTAACATCTCAACTGAGATTTAGGAGTTGAAAAACTTAAAGATGTGCAAACAAATATTCTAGCTGAAAGAAAATGAAGCAAAAGAGATGAAGGATATAAAGGAGACACAGGGTGTCCATACAGAAGAACTTGAAAGCTTGAAAAAACAAATGACAGAACTTATGGGAATGAAAGGCACAATAGAAGAGATGAAAAACACAATGGAGACACACAACACACTTGAGGAGGCAGAAGAAAGGATTACTGAAATAGAGGACAGACATCTGAAATCCTACACAAAAAAAGAACAGATAGGGAAAAGAATGGAAAAATATGAACAGGGTCTTAGGGAACTGAAGAACAACATGAAGCACACAAATATATGTGTTATAGGTGTCCCAGAAGCAGAAGAGAAGGGAAAAGAGGGAGAAAGTATAATAGAGGATATAATCAATGAAAATTTCCCAACTCTCATGAAAGGCATAAAATTACACATCCAAGAAATGCAGTGTACCCCAAACAGAATTGATCCAAATAGACCTACTCCAAGACACTTACTAATCAGATTGTCACATGTCAAAGACAAGGAAAAAATTCTGAAAGAAGCAACAGAAAAGTGATCCATCACATACAAGGGAGGCTTGATAAGACTATGTGTGGATCTCTCAGCAGAAACCATGGAGGTGAGAAGGCAGTGGTATGATATATTCAAGGTACTGAAAAGAAAAACTGCTAACCATGAATCCTAAATCCACAAAAACTCTCCTTCAAAAATGAGGGAGAGTTAAAATATTTACAGATTAATAGACACTGAGAGAGTTTGTGAATAAGAGACCTGCTCTACAGGAAATACTAAAGGGAGTACAACAGACAGATAGGTAAAGACAGGAGAGAGAAGTTTGGAGAAGAGTGTAGAAATGAAGAATAGCAGTAAGGGTAACTAAAAGGGTAAAAAGAAAGAAAGAAAAAGAAATGACATAAAATCTGTGATGGTTAGGTTCATGTGTCAACATGGCCAGGTGGTTGTGGCCAGTTGTTTGGTCAAGCAAACACAGGCCTAACCATTACTGCAAGGACATTTTGTGGTTGGTTAATAAAATAGAAGGCTGGTTTATTAAATTATCTGTCAATTGATTGCATCTGTGTCTGATTACATATGCAATCAATTAGGGGGTTGTTTTCTGTGATGAGAGATCCAATCAGTTGGTTTTAATCCAATCAGTTGAAGACTTTTAAGGGACAAAAGAGAACTTTCATTTTTTTTCTTCAGCCAGCCAGCCTCTCCTGAGGAGTTTATTGAAGACTTTCATTAGAGTTGCCAGCTCATGACCTACCTGTGGAATTTGGAATAATGCATACTCACAGTTACGTGAGATACTTTTATAAAATCTCATATTTATAGATATTTCCTCATGGTTCTGTTTCCATGGAGAACCCTAATACAAAATCCAAAATGAAAAAATGGTAGAAGAAAGCAATGCCTTTACAGTAATCATGTTAAATGTTAATGGATTGAACTATGCAATCAAAAGACATAGATTGGCAGAGTGGATTAAAAACAGGATA